>NC_043002.1:80485617-80520838 GCF_006345805.1 Octopus sinensis | reverse complement strand
TCCTCCACCACCGCCGACAGCACCACCACCATCTCCACCACCGCCGACAGTACCACCACCATCTCCATCTCCACCGCCACAACCGCATCATCGTCGTCATCATCGTTGTTGTCGTCGTCGTCGTCATCATCAACACCATCATCATCACCATCATCATCAACATCATCGTCATCCTCTTATCATCATCATGCTTATCCTCATAATCCTTCGACTTCAAAATACTTCTACTCTAGCTCCTCCTCCCTCCTCCTTCTCTTCCTCCTCCCCTCACCCTCTTCGTCCTCCGCCTGCACCTACTCATCATCATCATTATCATCTCTGCCTCTTCATTGTCACCGGCATTCACATTATATCGTCATCATCGCTATCACCACCACAAAAATCCTGGAATATTTTACAAAGAAACTAAGAATCACCACCCTCGCAACACCTCTGTCATCATCGCCATCTTAACGACTATGCCACCATACCGCCAGAATGATCATCATCATCATCGTCAGCGCCTCTGCTGCCACCACTACCTCCACCGTTTCCACCACCGCCGCCGCCGCCACAGCCAGAGCCACGAGGGCGACAACGACGACCACCACAACCACCACCATCACTACCACCACCACCACCACCACCTCCACCATCATCACCATCACAATCACCACCATTATCATCATCATACCCCACTACAACCACCACCATCACCACCACCATCACCACCTCCATCATCACCACCACTATCACCACCATTATCATCATCATACACCACCACCGCCATCACTGTTACCATTAGCAACGGCTCTAACATCAACACCACTAACACCGCAATCATGAAGATTGCTATCGACGTTGTCATCATGTCAATATCGTCTTTCTAGTACTCTTGTTCTTCCACCTGCCACTCCTTCTGCTACTCAGCCTCCTCCTTCCCCCTGCTCCCCCTCCTCCTCCTCCTCCTCACCATCATCATCATCGACACCGTCACCACCACCACCACCACCATCACTACTAACACCATCACCACCACGACCATCGCCGTTACACCGACACTACCACCTGCGACACCACCACCACCACCATCAAGGGTGTTATCGGCGTCGTCATCGTCACAGTTGTCGTCATGGACGCCATTACCATTCGGCGTCGTCGTCGTCGTCGTCATTATAATCACCACTAACAACAACACCACCATAACCACCATCACCACCACCACCTCCACCACCATCACCATCACATCCAACACTACCACCAACATAATCACCACCACCACCATCATCATCATAATCACCACCACCACCACCACCACCACATCCACCACCATCATCATCATCGTCGTCATCATCATTACCATGATCGTGATCATCACCGTCATGATCATCATCATCATTATCATCACTATCATCTGCCGCAACATCAACAACAAATACCACCACTAAGGAACGGCAGACAAACAACAACAAACAAAGCCGCAAAAACCAACACACAAAAATCCCTCATGCTTTCCCTAAGCCAACCGAAAACCGAACAAACCCACCACCCAACCAGCCAGCCAGCCAGCCAGCCAGCCAGCCACCGAACCAACCACCCCTCCTCAATATCATTCATTATCAACGACATATCCTTAACATCTCTATCATCAACATCATTATCAACATTATTACTTACATCACCACCAACGTCGTCATCGCCTCCAACAGACACCTTCCTACAACGGACACCTTCCCACGCTGCTATCAACCTTCACCAGCATTTCATTATACGAATTATATTTGCCAGCAAATTACTTACGAGCCAAACAAATTGGTAATAATGATAAATTATAGATTATCAAATATCATTTTCGCATCATGCCACTTACTGAAGCCTAAGAAAATCTCTGCATAAAAATCTACTTATATGTAAGTATGTACGTATGTATGTATGTATGTACGTACGTACGTATGTATGTCTGTATGTATGTATGTATGTATGTATGTATGTATGTCTGTATGTATGTATGTATGTATGTATGTATGTCTGTATGTATGTATGTATGTATGTATGTGTATGTAAGTATGTGTATATATGTATGTATGTCTATTGTATGTATGTAGGTATGAAGTATGTATATATGTATATATATTTACATGTGTGTGTATGTATGTTTGTGCGTCAATGTGTATATGTCGACATAGAGAGATAAATAATATATATATATATATATATATATATATATATATATATATATATATATACATGTATGTATATATATGTTTATATATATGAAGGAATATAAAAGGCGTATATGTGGGAAATTATTAATATGCAAATATATATTCAATCATATACATGTACACATTCTCACACATAAACACATCTATATATATATATATATATATAATATTAATATATATCTATATATATATATATATTATATATATCTATAATATATAATATAATATACATTACATAACATACACATACACAATAAACATATGAGCAGCTGCATATAAACGCCACATACTCGCACATATATGCGCATACAAATATGTACACGAGCATGTATTTGTATATGCCTATTTATGTATAATATGAATATGCTTTTTACCTATATTTAAACATGCGCATGTGTGAAAAAACTTCCATGCCCATCGCACTCATATATATATAAATGTATGTATATATAGTGCATATATATATATGTATATATATAGGTGCTATATATATATATATATATATATATATATAGTATATATATATATATATATATATATATATATATAATTTATTAATATATAATAAATATATAATTGTTGTATTTCGGGACGGTCATTTTTAATCTTTGCCAAATAAACACACGCACTACATATTCGTTCTTCATTACTGTTCTTATATTAATTCATGTCCACTGTCCGGAAATCGTTCGTCACACATCCGTGACTTCCTCACCGACAATTTCCGTCTTCGTGTGTGTGTACTCTTGCTCTGCTTATTCGAAAACGTGTAGGTGTATTTCTGCACAGACTCAGGAACACAGGTATACATACATACATAGATACATACATACATAACATACATACATACACACATACATACATACATACATACATACATACATACATACATACATACATACATGCATGCAAATCCTGACAACAACTGGGAACTTCTGCAGAAACATTGATGTTGACAGGATCCACCTAAGAACAAATGAAGGTGGAACAGGCCTGAGATCAGTGTAGATGACCTCCGCATGGCGTATGGTACCAATCAGGCAGCACCTGCTGAACAACAGCAGAAAAAATAAATAAATGCAATGCTCAAAAGTGAAGTGAGCAACGTTGTACGAGTTGGCAGCGAGCTCAAGAAGCACTCTCACTCTCTGATGATCTATACAGCTCCAAAACAGCTGGGCTCTCTTACCTCAAAGAAGACCTGCATAGAAAGCACTCAGCACGCAAAAAAAAATGACTATGCATGGATATGCTGCCCGAAAGCTTCAAGAAAGCAGTAGAGGTTAGGCAAAACACAACCTCTCTTGGATACAAGACCACTACATCACATTACACTTTGAAGGCTATGCATTTGCAATCCAGGAACAGGAGATTTCCACAAAGTACCTGGTGAACGAGAGAGACAGAGACGCTCTTGTAATCCCAAGGTGCAACCGCATGTGTAGGCTATGTAATGTTTCTGTGTTAGCCATCACCCATGTGATTAGCAGCTGTCCTAAAATGTCGTCTCGATATTACCTCCCTATGCGGCACGATTTTGTCACTAAAACAATTTACAATGCCATCCGCAAAATGATTGTTCTGAAATAAACTTAGAAAATCCTTCGGTTATGGAATACATTTATACACACCAACTAAATGAATGCTGGTGGAGTATTCTCATCAAAACGTCTGTCAAATGTAAGTATACCAGGCCGGATATTGTCGTTTGGTACAGAGGGACAAATAGATCTATTTCGGCAATATCTAGTTGAAGTGTATGCTAAAGTTGAGAATTAGCGTCTCCGCTGCATTGGTAACAATCAAAAAGAGTTAAGTGCTAAAAATTATGTTAATCTCTAAGATGCTAGGAAGACAGATGGTGATATCAAAAACATGGAGCAACTTATTATCCTCTCATAATCATTTACAGGTGGTACTCGCTATATGTACGAACGAACACAAGACGCTATGACATATATCAAGACATGGAAAAACGAGATCTTTTTGTCGTTTTCACCTGCTATCCTAAATGGAAGGAAATATAATCAAACCTTCTTCTAGTGCTGCATCTTCTGGTATTGCAGCTACCCCATTATATGGAGGAAGAACTGCTCACTCCATGTTCAAGCTTCCCCTAAATCTTTCAATGAAAGAATTTCAAATGTGCAACATTTCCCAAAACTCTGCAATGGCAACTGTTCTACAACAAACTTGTCTCATTGTTTGGGATGAGTGCACAGTTACATCGTGGAGCTCCAGAGGTACTTGACCGTACCCTCCAAGACATAAAAAACAATAAGACGCTCATGGAAGGAGTAACAGTTCTTGTAGGACATTTTCGTCAAACGTTGTCAGTTATTCCCAAAGGATGAGGTCAATGTATGCTTAGAAAAATCGTACCTTTTAGAGACGTGAAAAAACATCATCTTACAAGTACATCAGAATACTTGTATAAGGTAATCATACGAGCTTAAGAGTATTAATGGGTAATGGGATATTAACATTCAACTCAAGACTTCAGCTACTTGAAATTACATGCACTTAAGGATCTTCTGGATAAAGTATTTCCTAATTATCTGTCAATTACACTGATGAAAACTGGTTATATGAAAGAACCATGCTAGCTCCAACTAATGAAATTGTTCATAAACACAATCATGAACTTCTTCAAAAGTTAACAAATACACCAGAAATGACTTTTCGATCAGTTCACAACAGTCGATCAAGACCAGGTTGTTCAACACCCTATTGAATTTCTGAACACACTTAAACCCACTAGGATGCCATCGTATAACTTGACACTAAAACTGAGTGCTGCCATTTTGTTGCTTAAGAATCTTAACCCATCTCACATGTGTAATGGAACTCGCTTAATTGTTACTTCATGAAGCACCATTGTCCTACAGGCAACAATCATAACATGTAGTCACAAAGGAGAAAGTGTTTTTATTCCAAAAATTCCACTCATACCTACAGATGTTCCATTTGCATATAAGACGCTTCAGTTTCCAGTCAAACTAAGTGTTGGTTTCAATTAACAAATCTCAAGGACAATCCTTCAAGGTAGTTTGACCAATAGAATAACTACTGGCGTTTTGTTAGACTAAAAGGCGGCGCTGCAACATGTCCACAGTCAGGAGTGTCTCTGTGGCAAGTAGCTTACTTATCAACTACGTGGTTCCAGGTTCAATCGCATTGAGTGGCAACTTGGGCAAGTGTCTTCTACTATAGCCTCAGGCTGACCAAAGCCTTGTGAGGGGATTTGGTAGACAGAAACTGAAAGAAGCCCGTCGTATATGTGTGTGAGTGTGTGTGTGCGCGCACATATATGTTTGTCTATTTGTGGTTGTCCCTCCCCAACATCGTTTGACAACCGATGCTGGTGCGTTTGCGTTCCCCTAAGTAAGCGATCCAGGAAAAGAGACCGATAGACTAATTACTAGGCTTACAAAAGAATAAGTCCTGGGGTCGGTTTGCTGGACTAAAGGCGGTGCAACCAGTAAAAGAATAAAAGTATACTATCGTAAATATGAGGGTCATGAGTTAAAATACTTTATTCCCAGTGGTTAGCATGCATAAATAAAAGTCATAAGACATAACATATTTTTAAAATATTTTATGATAGTGATATTTATAATTCTGAGGCTATATAGGGCACAGTTTTAAATTTGTTTATTTACTGCTGGACAATACGTTTACGCTTACGCACTAAGTTTCAATAAGTAATGGATAATAATATAGCTGTCTTGCGCGCGTGTTTTCGGTACGTATTTGCAACTGCAATTAATTAGCTTTCCCGCTGACCATCCTCAGATTCCAAATTAGTTTCTTTGGCAATTAATAGAGAAACTCGAGTTCGGGATTTATTTATTCAGTTTCGTTCTTCTAGTGTTATAACAGCGTGCCTCATGAAATCTTTCTTCATGATTTGGGTTTTAACTGCTCCTTCTAGTAAGTAAGGAGTCCTGTCAAACGTCTCCCCTCTGTATAAAAAATATGGTATACACTTTATATTTAAAAAAATATAGATGTGTGTGTGTGTGTGTTTGTGTATGTTTGTCATCCCACCATCACCATAGCTTGATAACTGATGTTGGTGTGTGTACGTCCCCGAAACTTAGCGGTTCGGCAAAAGACAGAGATAGAATAAGAACTAGGTTTAGAAAGAATAAGTCCTGGTGTCGATTTCTTCGACTAAAAACCCAATAAGGCTCTGCTCCAGCATGACTGAAACGAGTAAAAGAATAAAAGAATGTATTTGTGTGTGTATATTATGTATGCATTTGTATCATATTTCTATTGATTTCTTCACTACATATATTTAATACGCCATTGCAAAAATTAACGGTGATGGTCTTTAAGAGATTGTGCGTACGTGTTCGAGAGTGAAAGAGGCCGCGTCAGAGAGACACCAGCCAGCCAAACAGCCAGCTATCCAACTAGCCAGATTTGCTGCTCATATCAGGGGAAAAAAAAGCAGAAAAGATAAACGAACAACGTTATAATGATAACGTGATTATGAAGAAACAGTTATAAAATATTACAAGCGAAAAACATTATAAAAACTATATTTTTTAAAATTCCAAAAAGAAAATTAATAAAGAACCAGTGGAACAAATAAGACCATAAAAAAAGAAAATAACAACATTCGAAAAAACGTTTTAAAAAAATACCGAAAGACAATGATAATTTGATGGTGTTATTATAGTAGAATATTAAAAAAAATTTAAGTCCAGAGTTAGCGATAATTGACATGTAACAACAGTCTTTCATATTGCATTGAGACCACAGCAGAACAATTCATCTCTACTACCACCGACGCTGCAGCCACGTGCATTACTACTACTACTACTACTACTACTACTACTACTACTACTAATGCTACCAACGCTGCTGCTGCTACTACTATTACTACCACTGCTACTACTACTATTGCTATTATTATCGCTGATGCTGCTGTTACTACTACTACTACTACTACTACTACCACTTCTCCTGTTACTATTACTACCGCTGCTACTACTACTACTACTGTTACTATTATCGCTGCTGCCGCTACTACTACTACTGCTACTAATACTAGTACTACTGCTGCTGCTGCTACTTTTATCGCTGCTGCTGCTACTGCTACTACTACTATTACTACTGCTATCGCGCCTCCTCCTCCTACTACTACTACTACTTCTGCTGCTGCTGCTGCTACTACTACTACTACTACTACTACTACTACTACTACTACTACTGCTGCTGCTACTACTGCCTCTACTGTTGCTGCAGCTGCTGCTGCTGTTTTCGCATCTATTATCACTTATACGGCCATCATTGCCATTACTGTCCCGAAAATAGCTTCTACTCTTACCTTCGCCTCAACCAACAGCAGTACTGCTGTCTTTACTATGTTGTCATCATTAGAAAAAACTGATTCGCTGCCGACACCGGTCTCTGTTACGACCGACACCGACACCAACACCAGCACTACCGCTGCGCCGCCAACACCTCCTCCACCGCCAATTTCTAATTGATGCAAACTACCATCTGCAATACAAGCACCACCATCAACACTTCCATCCATTGCTAATGCTATTATTACCTTAGCTAACAAACCCTAAGCTCAAACTACGACGACGACCATCACCACCACCACCACCACCATCATCATCATCATCATCATCATCATCAACAACAACAACAACAACAACAACAACAACAAAACGACCGTCTCTAACAAGAATGCACAGCTACAATTAGAAATGTTTTCTATACCATTGACCATCATTTCGGTCACCATCATCTTCTACTGTTCCAAAATCAGCTACCACTATTAGAGCTACTGCTGCTTCTACTACTTTCACTCCTCCTCCTCCTCCTCCTACTACTACTATTACTACTACTACTACTACTACTATTACTACTACTACCACTGCTGCTGCTGCTGCTACTACTACTGCTACTACTATCCACCACCAACACCACCACCTCCAGCAGCATCATCACCGCCACCACTACAACTACTATTACTACTTTGACTTACCAATACCACCATCACCGCCACCGCCACCACCACAACCACTACCACCAATCCTCTTCCTCCTCCTCCTCCTCCTCCTACTACTACTACTATTACTACTTTCACCTACCAATTCCACCATTATGCCTACCACCATCACCGCCACCACTACAACCACTACCACCAATCCTCTTCCACCACCACCACCACCACCTCCTCCTCCTCCTCCTCCTCCTCCTCCTACTACTACTACTACTACTACTGCTGCTGCTGCCACTACTACTACTACTACTACTACTACTATAAATCCTTGTACAACTTACACCACCACCTCACTACTACTTCTGCCGCCTCCACCAAAGCAAACACCACCACAACCACCGTCATCAAAAACATCCCAAAAGAAGTGTTATGCAGACACGAGACGTGCTTGAAATAGTGGCGAAACTCTCCTCTAGGTGGAAAATTAGCAGAAACGTCAGAAGCGGTCGGAATGCTTTGCGGTGTCTGTTCTACGCTCTGAGTCCCAATGCAGATCAAGTTTTGCATTTCCTTCATTCAGAGTTGGTTTCGAAGACGCCGGCTCCTGTTGATCCGGTTAACAGAACAGCTGGCTTGTGAAATTAACATGCAAGTGGCTGAGCACTCCACGGACACGCATACCCTCAACAAATAACACAACGTAACAATTTTGAAAAAAAATTTGTTTATTGTATTTTTCTATTGTTTATCAATCCATTTTTTCTGCTGATTCAAAATATGAAATTATTATTTTGTGTATCGTCAGCATTTAAAAAATATGTCGACTTTCAATGTTATTATTTATTCGGTATTTTTATAATGTTCCGTTACTAAATGTATGTCTAATTTTCTCTTTCAGACCAATTACTAAGTTCTGCTACTTTCAGAATGGCTACTAGAGTATGTAGATACATACATTTTGCTATGTGTGTGATTATTATATTGGAAAAAAGCAGTTATTACATAAGATCGTGAACGGTGTCAAATCGTGGATAGCGTACAGACTCTATTTTGGAATGCCCATGGGTGACCAGGATAAACCATGGGCCCCACTTGTGATATGTGGAAGCTGTCGATCTACTCTAGAAGGATAGTTAAGAGGTACAGGAAGGTCAATGCCATTCCAAGGGTATGGAGAGAGCCAAAGGACCATCACGATGTCTGTTACTTTTGTATGATCGATGTGACAAAGTACAGAGAAGTAAAAAGAAGACAAGCTCTTCAGTATCCAGACATATCGTCATCTAGAGCACCTGTCCCACATGATGTCAGTTTACGTGTACCACTATCACCAGAAAATATTTCATCTGAAGAGTCAAGTAGCAGCAGCCAAGAAATAGAAGAAGCTTTCGTACCATGAACGACTTCGGAGCCTCACTTTCCAAATCAGAGTGAGCTAGATGATTTAATTAGGGATCTGGGTTTTACTAAGTCAGGAGCTGAACTTTTTTCATCAAGCCTGAAGGAATGGAATCTACTGGGGAAGATAGCAAGACATCTGTGTACCGGAAACGCCATGAAGAATTTGAAATTTACTATGAAAATATTAATGATCTGTATTATTGTAAAGATGTGATTGGTTTGTTTATTGCTATGAGACTCAAGCAAGATTCTGTAGAATGGCGACTGTTCATAGGCAGCTCAACACGAAGTCTCAAAACAGTGTTGCTCCACAATGGAAATAAATATCCTTTTTTGCCTCTTGCTCACTCCTTACAGAAGAAAGAAAATTACAATAATGTCAAAGAACTTCTCGACAAAATAAATTATGCTGGATGTTTGTGATGATTTCGAGATGCTTGCCTTCTTGCTTGGCTTCCAAGGGGGATACACAAAGTATTCATGTTTCCTTTGCTTATGGGACAACAAAGCTGATGATGATCATTACAAGAGAGTACATTGGGGCCCACGAGTGGAACTGCAGCCAGGAATGTTAAATGTTCTCAAACAGCCTCTAGTAGATTCCAACAAAATCTTATTACCACCAGTTTATATCAAACTCGGATTGGTAAAACAGTTTGTGAAGGCCTTAGACTTTAGAAATTTGTCTTATGTTTCCAAAGCTATCAGAGGCTAAGATCAAGGGTGGTATATTTGTTGGGCCCCAGGTAAATGCAATGTTAAAGTCTAAGAAACTGGAATGAGCGATGACAAAAGTAGAAAAAGGAGCTTGGTGTGCATTTCGTGATGTAGTTTGTGGATTCTTAGGAAATCACAAGAATCTTAATTACAAACAGCTGGTAGCAAAGCTTATTGAAAACCTCAAGAAAATGGGTTGTCGTATGTCCTGAAAGGTTCATTTTTTGCCCTCTCACCTAGATTTTTTCCCCGAAAACTTGGGTGATGTCAGTGAGGAGCATGGTGAGCGATTTCATCTGGACGTCGCAACTATGGAAAGAAGATACCAAGGACGATTGGATACTGCTATGATGAGAGATTATATGTGATTTCTAGTCAGAAGAGATGAAGGTATGCACTTCAGAAAATCTCGATCGTCAAAGTACTTCTCATCTTAAGAAAAGAGTTATCAAGGCATTTATAGTGCAGAGTTTTATCGTTTCTTTTTGTTCTAACTAATATTATACTTCCTAAATAACTTACAATATATGAAAAAGTACTAAATGTTCTGTAATTGTCCTTACAATACTAGAATAGATTTGTTTTGGGGTAAGACGCTATCAGTAGACGCTATCTCTCAGAAGTTTTTAATAACGTGAAGATACTCCACTTTTTAACAATATATATCTATATATACAATATCATATATATATATATATATTTACATGGACTTTGGAATTTCGCGGTTGTACTTGTCCAGCAAAACGACTTCATTTCAAACTGAATTGTATCTGAACCAATTTCACTGAAAGAGCCATTCTAGCCATTAAATTAACAATACGCAAAAAACTGTTAGATCCACATTGAGTTCCTTTCTCGGAGTGCAATATTTCTCCTCGAACCACTGCGATCTGGTCACCAACACAGTTTTGTGTGTATAACTCCTAATCCAGTGAAAACGTTAGGAGAGGGGAAGTAGGTAGTTATATATTCAAATTGGAACCCTGGCCCAAATACTTGTAAAATACTGCGCTCCGTTAAAAGAAACGAAGATACCAGGAGGTGGTGTCAAACAGAACGATGAATGAGGTCTAAGCGAATTTGTAATGTTGAATGAATCAGCAAATAAATATACAAGATTGTACATTTATAGAATTGTTAAGAGATTAAATAATTCTAATGGCGCCATCTGCATAAAGAAAAACACATCAATAAACTGAAAATACATATCCAATGAAGAAAGAAAACCCGTATAATATGTGTGTGTATGTGTACACACACAATCACACACACACATATACGCGTATATATTTTATATACTTTTTGTGTTCAATAGATATTTTATATCTAGTTAGCTATTTAATGTTCCATGTATAAAATGTTAGCACTTACATTTGTTCATTTTTTTATGTGAATGATATCGCGAACTTATGACTAGCAGTACTACTGCTAGCCAGACGGATGACATCGGAACCATCACCAGCACCAACACCACTACCACAATCGCTAACACTGTATTACAACAAATATCCACCATAAAACTCTCATAATTATAATGGCCCATAGTATTATGAACGCCATTGTTTCCAATCTATGAATCACATCTTAACTTTTGTAGTATGGGTGCTGTACGTCTACGTACAGCACCGCCTCTGTTATTGCTGCTATAACAACTACATGAATGAGGGGCATCTCAATCACCTTCATCAAAACTGCAATCGTAATTATGGCGACCAGCAACACAACTGCCCTCATAGCAGTAACCATAATGAGCACTATCACACCATCTATCTCTCTCCACCTTTCTCTCTCTCTCTCTCTCTCTCTCGCTATCTATCTATCTATCTCTATCTCTATCGCTTTCTCACCCCCCCGCCCACACACACCAGCAATGTAACTACACACATGCTGTTGGCGATTTCCTTCCCTTCTTTGGACTTTCCCTTTCTCCTTTCCGACGAAGGGTAATACTCAAAATGTCAAAACCACTTTCTTTTTAGCGAGTGTGAAACTAATATATTCCTTGTGCACGTACTCTTCCGTATTATTGTTCATTTTCTTGTTCGTTTATTTTATTTGACTTGACCATATATGTATATCTATATATGCAAAAGAGAGTTTGTATGTATGTTTGTGTGTGCGTGCGTATGTTCCTTATGCACTCGAAAACTGAATTGCAGATTTTGACATATGAAGGATCAAAAGTTTCGGTAATCCTTCGGCCATCAAATAAACCTTATTTTCATTGTTCATATTTGCATTACAGAAAATAAACATTTTAATCATTTCTATAAGTCATCTATCGTAAACATTTTATACCACGTCTACGACGTCAACGTCATATTTTTCCATAAGAAGAATTAAACTTTAAAAAAATATAATTTTCCCAGATTTAAAATCTCTGTATTTTTCTGATAGAATAAAAAAAAAATGCGAAAAAAATTGCGGTAGGGATGGGAGGAAATTAGAAATTTTAAAGCGTAATTTCTGGGCAAAATCGTATTAACCCCGCTTTTATACGATGAAACAATACCTAGTTTGTGATCCTCCTTAAGACCCTGCCCCCTTTCACTTGTAAACAAGCAATAACTTCCATTACGTCAGTAATCCAGTCACATTATATATATACATATATATCAGATGTGCCGATTCTGCCCATAAGAGAGAAGCAAAAACTACAATGTGGCTGTAAGTCATAATACCCGGGCAACGCCAAGATGCATTGCTAGTGTATATATATATATATATATATATATATATATATATACCCTTTTACTCTTTTACTTGTTTCAGTCATTTGACTGCGGCCATGCTGGAGCACCGCCTTTAATCGAGCAACTCGACCCCCGGACTTATTCTTTGTAAGCCCAGTACTTATTCTATCGGTCTCTTTTGCCGAACCGCTAAGTTACGGGGACGCAAACACACCAGCATCGGTTGTCAAGCGATGTTAGGTGAGGGACAAGCACAGACACACAAACATACACACACATACATATATATATATATATATACATATATACGACAGGCTTCTTTCAGTTTCCGTCTACCATATCCACTCACAAGGCATTGGTCGGCCCGAGGCTATAGTAGAAGACACCTGCCCAAGGTGCCACGCAGTGGGACTGAACCCGGAATCATGTGGTTGGTAAGCAAGCTACTTACCACACAGCCACTCCTGCGCCTATATATATATATATATATATTATATATATATATATATATATATTATATATATATAATATATATATATATATATATATATATATAATATATATATATATATATGATCATTGCTACACAACCTATGCGCAGCACAGCCTATCACGGAATTAGTAATGGAGATGAGATCCTTGCAGAATTTGAAACCAAAGCGAAAAGGGGAAAATTGTATAACTAAAAACTGTGGGGCACATAGTCCGGCAATTTACTATTTCTGTGATCCCCAAGGATCTTCCACAACGATAATTATAACATGACTAAATGCACCACACCCTTCGCATTGAAACAACAACTACAGCAACAACAACTGTAATAACTTTACCTTTAACAACAAAAATCGGTCTTGAATGCTATTTTTGTATTCTCAAACAAATATTGTGTCACAGTCACACATTTCAATAGGTCTAGACTCGAGACGGTATTCTGGTTTCAAATAACAGTGTGTATTTAGTCTTGACCTAAAAATATACGGGGTTTATAATACTTCGTGTTGATATAGGATTCCAATGATCAATGCGTTTCGGCTTCCACTATGTTTGGACCCGTTCAGCTTCACTGCAGTCAGAACCATGCTGGCACTATTAATCAGAATGACCCAGTTTATGATAAAGTGCGATATACGCAATAGGTGACATAATTATGTCAAACACTATAGAACCATCTTTTCCCAAGCTGTATACATTAGCGATACACTTTTCAGCCATTGAAAGCTTTTGTGAAGCGTTAAGTATTATTAACAACGTGAAATTGAAAGCCTTGTAAGCGGATTTGTTAAACAGAAACTGAAAGACGACCGCCGTACACTCACACACACACACACACACACACACACACACACACACACACACACACACACCACACACACATACACACACACACGCACACACACACACACAACACACACACACACACACACACACGCACACACGCACACACACACACACACACACACACACAACACACACACACACACGTGTATATATATATATATAAGAAATTAAAGTGATGACTGAAGTAGGAAATTATGCAATGAGCTTCATTTGTACACAGCTGTTTCTGCTATGAGACGCATGCAATCAGAGCCGAGTGCTTGTGCATCACCTTAAATCAGAGGTTCCCAAAGTTTTTCGGGCCACCGCACCCTTGACACTCAGGCCACATTCTTAGCACACCCACCCCAACTAACCATCACGAACATAGAACCCCTTTCTGAACCAAATGCAAAGCAAATGTATTTCACAAATAAAACTTAACCTAAAGAACCCATTATTTTGTTGTTTTTATATGAATCGCTACCCCAATACCGCCACACTTTTTGCATTAATCGCACCCTCATTATCACCTCACTTTTCTTCAATTCCCCATTGGAACTTTCTACCGTCCCCAGGAGGCAACACCGCACAATTTGGGAACCACTGCTTTAAAGCGTCCTTGGAGCTTATTTATTTTATTTTATATTACGCTCTCGTACCACACAAACGCTGTATTCTGAAGCATATATATATTCAGTTACAACGCCAGGTTATCAGTGTCATGATACTTAAGCGAAAAATCTATATATATATATATATATAAAATATAAGCCGTTAGAAAACCGATTATAGCAGCGACTCCACCTAAGAATATCTGAAGAAGGAATATTATTCCGAAATATCACATCAGACTATGGATGACTAAATTCCAACAGGCATATAGCCCATTGTTTCTATTATAGGGCATTGTTGTACCATTCAAAACTTTATATTCTTTACAAACAACATTCAATGCTTCAAGCGAACTACAACACTCTCCCTATATATATATATATATATATATATATATATATGTTTTTTGTTTTTTTTATATCTGTCCCTTTTGCTGTCCTGGTGTTCGTATGCATTCGATCCTTCTTCCAGGAAATCTACGCTTCCAGCTTAGTTTTTCTTGGAGGGCTGGCCGTGATCTAGTAATCTCAAGATTAATCAGCCGAAATTACTACGATGATCCGGTTCTTGACTGAAGACTGAGGGGTTCGAATGTCCTGTCCATGTTTATTGTATCGTCTTCTATGAGTTATACGTTCTTGTCCATGTTGTATTTTTCTACATACCTTAATATATATATATATATATATATATATATATATATATATATATATATATATATATATATATAAACTGCACCGTTGTTATCAACGTCGTAGTCATCGTCATCATCGTCAGCAGCAGCAGCTGCAGCAGCCACAGCAGCAACAGCAGCCATAGCAGCAACAGCAGCCATAGCAGCAACAGCAGCAGCAACAGCATCAAAACTCTGTAATCCTCTCTAACACCACCATTATGACAGCCAATTCAACCAGCCACATCATGACCAACGTATACTACAACGGAGGTGGTGAAAAGTTCCCTGGCTTTGGGTAAAAGAAAATTCAGGAAGATCAGTTGACTGTGATTTTATTCATGATAGCCCCTCTCAGATTCTCACACGAATTGTATTGGTCCTTCAGTTTTTCTAAGCCCTGTAAAAGAACTCGGAATGGTGGGCATCCAACCAGGCATTTCGCGATACCATTAAAGCCATGAGCTTTTCAGCACTCCGTCCCATATTCGTCACTAATAAGTCTAACGACACCACTAAGACCACCACCATCATCATATCATCACCATTACACTTCGCCACCAAAATACCACTCCCGCTATAACAAAACACTTCTACTAATGAGTTCTCACAAGCAAAAGTACCATTCGAATAAATACGATGATCACCAACATCACCATCAGTAGCACCACCAGCATCACTAGAACCACCGCTACCGTCACGACCAAAAGCACCAGTACCGCCACTACCATTGCCACCACCATCATCATCATCAACACCAGCAACAGCATTAGCGCCAGCACTAGCACAACCGCCATCAGCACCACTACCGCACCAGCAGCAGCACGGTGACGACCACCACAACCACTACCATTACCACCACCACTAACAACAACAACAACACCACTACCAGCATCGCCACCGCCACTACCACCACCAACCAACCAACAACAACAACGCCAATACCACCACAACAGCACCATCAGCACCACCACCAGCTTTACCAACTAATTATTCCACAATACAACACCCAATGCCGTACCATGGGCGTGACATAAAATTTGAAAATCAAAACAAACAACAAGAAAAAATTTCCTTGCTTTTGTTAATTGGCTTTCATATACGCGGTAGATCTTTTTTTTACTATTATTGCTCTCGGGTTTGTTATTGTTGTTGTTATTGCTGATGCTGTTTGTACTGTTTTTGTTTTAAGTTTTGTTTTACTGTTTGTTCCACTGTTGTTGTTGTGGTTGGTGTAGACGATGTTAGCTTCCTAGTTATTTCCTCAAACTTTCTATTTCGTAACAGGCGCAAATCACATCAAAGGAAGTCTATATTTACACGAGAAACTAGAGTTGGTCACAATTTCTTCTCTCGAACCTTTTCGGGAAAGTTTTGTATGCTTTTTCTAGATTCTATTATTATTATTATTATTATTATTATTATTATTATTATTATTATTATTATTATTATTATTATTATTATTATTATTTATATATTATTATTTACTTTGGGCGTGCGTAAATATGCATGATTGTGCATCAACATTTTCACGGTAATATCTGTCTGTAATATATGATGTGAATATACACGTACTATAACACAGACACAAAGACACATACGCAGCACACACACACACACACACACACATATATATATGTATATATATGTATACAGTTTATATATATATATATATATATATATATATATATTATATATTGGCCTGCTCGCTTAGCCAGCGGAGTGGCGTAATTTGAAAGCTAAAACAATGCGAAGCGAAGTGTGACCAGCGATGTGTAGCAACATCTGATGGTCTGGTCGGTCACGTGATCACGTTATATATATATATATATATATATAATATATATATATATATATATATATGTATGTATTGTACGTATGTATGTATAATTTGATATCTTCATATACATAGCAGAGACGTGCACTGTACGAAATCTACACACCATCTGACAATTTCCCGCTGATACTCTCAGCTTGCGACTAAGCGTTGTCGCTTGCATGCGAGCTCGTTACTCGGTAATCACCTGAGATGATTTATGTTCGAAAAAATTGTTCATAAATTTGTTTCTGTTGAGAACCATTCATATATAGGCATAGCCATGGTTGTGTGGTAAGAAGCTTGCTTCCCAATCACATGGTTCCAGGTTCAGTTTCACTACATGACACCTTGGGCAAGTGTCTTCTACTATAGCCTCGGGACTACCAAAGCCTTGTGAGTGGATTTCGTAGACGGAAAATGAAAAAAGCTGGTCGTATATATATATATATATATATATATATTAATATATTACTGTGTTTGTCCCTCACCATCATTTGACAACCGGTGTTGGTGTGTTTACGTCCTCGTAACTTAACGGTTCGGAAAAAGTGACCGATAGAATAAGTACCAGGCCTACATAGAATGAATCCAGGGTTGAATTAAGAAAAGAATTAAAAAAAAAACACAGAGAGAATAGAAAGAACGTACATATACATATACATATCCATATATCGTAAATATACATATGCATATGTATAATATATATATATTATATATATATATATATATATATATATATATATATATATATATAGATGAGAAAGTTGGTTTGTGAAAGCACGTGGTTAAATATATAGAAAATAGTAAAAAGTGAAAAAACTACAGAAGGCTTGTTTTAAAAGGTTAAAAATTTGAAAAGCTAAACGCGAAACCGGTCATTTCTTCTAAATTGTGTCATTGTAAGAAAAAAAATTATAATATTCTTCAGACATATTGACTCAAATATATTTTTTAACCTTTTAAAACAAGCCTTCTGTAGTTTTTTCACTTTTTACTATTTTCTATATATATATATATTATCATATATATATATATAATATCTATATATAATATATATATACTTATACATATTCATTCTCACACTGTTTTCTCTTATTCCTTTCAATTGAAGATCTTAGTCTCGAGAAGTAGAAGACGTTTTTCATTTTCCCGAGCGTCAAACTATTCCTCCGTGGTGTTGTTTTGCATTTATAATAAAATAAATATATTCAAATTATAAAAATAATTATAAAAATACAGTACAGTACTGTTGGTACTTCGTGGATTTTCACCTATCATGCGGGGTTGTAGAACGTAACACATGCGATTGTCGAGGGATTATTGTACATTGAAACGCAGGCTGAAAATCCAACATCAAATCGAATTCGATTTAATTCACACGTTGGGCCATATTGAACCCTGTCAATGCCGGGACACCACTTCGATGAATGGTAGTGAAACAAATGGAGACCTAGTATTTATTTTCTTTAAATTTTGCTACCTATTATAGAGGAATCTTACCCCGAACCTCTAAACGATATAAAGGGACTTAGACGAAGAGTCTTAGACGAAGATCCTTGTCAAATGCAAAGACATGCGCACACACTTATGCTCATAGACGCAGATACACACACACGCACGCACACACTATACATACACATATACGTTCACACACTATATACAGACACACTACACACACACATACAGACAAACTATACATATACACACACTATATACAGACACACTACATGCTCACACATTAGACATACACACACACATACAACACTACACATACACAAACGCGATGTACATGCGCACAGACTATATACAGACATACTACACACACATACAGACACACTCACACACTATACATACACACACGCTATGTAATGCGCACAGTCTATATACAGACACACTACACACACACATACAGATACACTATACATATACACACAAACTATATGCACACAAGCTACATGGAATCACACTATACGTACACACACACTCACACACATATACAGACACACTACTTACACACACACTATATACTCACACACACACACACACCTTATACACATACAATATACAGGCACATTACGCACACAAAAACACACACTACACATGCACACACACACACACCACACACACACACTTGTATGTATGTAGGCTTCAGCCTCGTAGGAGATGTATTACGTTATCAATACTCAGGTGACGTAAATTTTAGTTCAGCAATAACATCATTTACTAATGAGGGAAAGGCATAAATGTCACAATCTCCCAAAATCAGTTCCTTCTATCCACTCTTCACTAAACCATTATAGGGTCCTTTTGTAGCTATTTAAAAGAAACCAATCCCACAGTAATTATCCATCGAAACATTTGTTATTTCAGCGAAAGTAGGTGTAACGTTACGTAAGTAAACTTCTCAAGTTTCCAGCAGTCTGTTTATGTACACATAAGACATACGTACGTATAGGTTGATGTGTAGATATATATGCATGTAGAATGACGTATACTGTACATACATACATATATATATATATATATATATATATATATATAGACACACACGCATTTACATGCCTACACAATATATATATATGTCTGTCTTTGTGTGTGTGTGTGTATGTATGTATGTATGTATGTATGCATGTATGCATATATGTATATATAAGATCCAGGGATCGAGATGTATGGAAGGCTGCCTATTTTTTCGAGATTCGAAGTATGATAAACTGAAAAAGTTCCTTACATATATATATATATATATATATTATATATACATACAGTCATGACGGGGTAATGCCATGACCACAATGTAATGACTGCAAGAAGTAAGATAAAAGTATATATTTATACATGTATGTGTGTGCGTATGTGTGTGTGTTAAAGAAAATAAAATGAGACCACAAAGTCAAGACTGTGTAATTTTCAGGACATTTATAAAGATAAAGTTAGTCATACAGCCGTTTCTGTGATATTAGAGATATCCCTTTATCAGAGACGATGTGAGATGCTTCAATAGAGGGACATATTAGAGTTCAATATAAGGAGTTATTTTGGAAAAGGAAGGAAATATGGAGTATAGATTGAAATAGGAGAATGAATGTAGAAATGAAAATAAATATTTCTTTGCTACCCACAAGGGGCTAAACACAGAGGGAACAAACAAGGACAGACAAACGGATAAAGTCGATTATATTAAGTTCGACCCCGAAAGGAGGAAAACGAAAGTCGACCTCGGCTAAATTTGAACTCAGAGAGTAACAGCGGACGAAATACGGCTACGCATTTTGCTCGACGTGCTAACGTTTCTGCCAGCTCGCCGCCCTTAAAAGTAACAATATGCAACATATAAATATGTTATATTTGCAGTTCCATTATCCAAGGAAAGTGGTGTGTAGACGTAGTAGAAATGCTTCTTGTCCATGGTATGGAAATTTCAATAGGACTTTATATTTTGTCATTACATATGGAGACTTTGGAGACGTAGATTCCCTGTGCTGTTCCTTCAAAGGGATATATATATATATATATTACATTATGTTATATTATATTATATTGTATATATTGCTGTGTGGACGCCCCCAGACGATGAAGTAGACTAGCCCAATACGTAGATATAGAGGGAGAAGTCTAGACTTCGTTGAAAAGTGGAGTAAAATTAAGTAGTAGAGGCATCCGAACGTGCGACATAACATATATATATATACACGGCAGATGCGCAAAGGTGAACCTTTTAGTACGTATAACACTACTACTGGAGAGCACAAGGTAAAATCTGAAGGTGGACGAGCTTTATACTTTACTCTACTGAGTGCGGAAGAGAATATACCGTAACTATATGTGTTCGTGTGTATATATACATATATGCGTGTGTTAGAGTGTACACGTATGTCAGCGTGTTATTTTGCGTCAAAGCATGTAAGCGCGCACAACAGAGAAAAATAAGGCGAAAACTCGTAAGAAATAGCAGATTTAAAAATACAAAACAAATAAATACATCGACGCATGAAAAAATAAACATATGTAGAAATAAATAAATATTGCATCTATAAAAAGAGGTGTTATAAAATGATATACTCTGCAGAAGTTGGAGATTAAAATGTCAGTTTTTAAAGTCTTTTTACCTTATAAGGCACTTTTTATTGTACGCATATATATATATATAATATATATATGTGTGTGTGTGTGTGTGTGTGTGTGTGTATGTGTGTGCGCGTGTGTGTGTGTGTGTGTGTGTGTGTGTGTGTGTGTGTATATATTTATCCGTCATTTATCGTATTTGTGTATATATAGATGTGTGTTACACGCGTGTGTGTATGTTATATATGTATATATATACATATATTTATGTAAGTATATATAAATATACTTATATATGTATGTATGTATGTATAAACGTATTGGTGATGAGAGTTGAAACCGTTGTGATTAAAATGCTAGCTTCAAGGGAGGGGTATGGATTACCAAAAAATATATTTCTCTTCTTCAGGAGATTGATCGTAAATTCAAATGTATCCGAGAAATCGTAAAAAATATTACTTCTGCAAATAGTAAAACTCACATGGTGAACAGTTTCGTTAGGGGCGAGCTGGTTGATAACATCGAGCCTAGTATTTCACGCCATCGTCAACGAAAAATTAGAAAGACAAAGTTGAGCTTGGCGGATTTGAACTCTGGACGTAAGAGCATATATTGCAAGGAACATTTTCCAGATGCTTTAACAATTCTGCAATTTCGCCGCTAGTACTAATTTTTGATTGGGGCAGTGGATTTAATCGACACAAAAATGTAATACAGAGAAACTTTACCACTGTGAAAATTGAACTCACATTATTATGAGTCGGAAGAAAGAAAATATATGTTTTTATTTTATGTAAGGAGAAGACGAGCATTCTTTTTCTGTTACACAAGTCTATTAATCTGTAAAGAATAAATGGAAATGTAACGACCCTGTATATATGCATATCTATCTATCTATCTATCTATCTATCTATCTATCTATCTATCTATTTTCTATCTATCTATCTACTATCTATCGTCTATCTATCTATCTATTTATCTATCTATCTATCTATCTATCTATCTATCTTCTTCTATCTATCTCTATCTATCTATCTCTAGGTCTTTCTCTCTATCTAACTATCTATCTATCTGTGTGTGTGTGTGTGTGTGTGTGTGTGTGTGTGTGTGTCTGTATGTATGTGTGTATGCTTGTGTATTTGTGCATTTGTGGGGAAGGGGTATTTATCAAAGTAGTTTCGTATCATTTATTAACCATAACACGTTTTTTGTTTTTTTTGCTTTGCTTTTTTAAAGAGTGTACTTGTATAAGAAATATGTAAGATATCTTCTATTAGAAATTCTTCAGGTTAAAAATTTCTAATAGGAGGTATTTTACATATTTCTTCTACATATATACGCTTGTAACTACTCTTAGTAACTGAAACATGTGTGATGGTGATTAAATGATAAAAGATTTTTTCCAGTCTCCCGTATTTATATGTATTTAATCTGTAAAAACTATCTCCCTGTAGTTTTCAACTCTTATACAAGCCTCACGTAACTGATTACATCTATACAAAAGTTTGAGTGCATGCATATATTTATATATGTATGTATGCATATATAAGAATTTTTTGCGTAATGTGATAAAAAAACACAAGGCTGTGTAGATATTAGAACATTTATTGATAGTAGGTCTTACAGCTGTTTCCAGGGTATTTATTAATTATATCTCTTCATCGGAGATGGTGTGAGAGGATGGTTAAGTAATAGTGAATTTATATAGGATATAAAATAGAGAGAGAGAGGCGGAGGAAAGAAAATAGATGTGAGATATGTAGGGATATTGAATTTGTAGATCCATTTTTAGGCAGCATGTTATATATGTAAGATTCCAATACCTTATGAGTAAAATCCAACAGTACATATATATACATACAATATATATAAAATATTCCGCTTTAAACTGAAACAATTTAGAGACTTATCTACGTATATGTAAGTAGCTACATATATGTGTGTATGTGTGTTTGTTTGTGAGAGAGGGAGAGAGAGAGAGAGAGAGAAGAGAGAGAGAGAGAAAGAGAGAGAGAGAGAGAGAGAGAGAAAGAGAGAGAGAGAGAGAGAGGCGGGGAGTCCTGTCAGGATAATTTTCTGAAGACATTTTCCTCCCAAACGGCACTACGTATTTCAAATATAATTTCAAAAATAAGTTTGGAAAAACTATAAACATCTTTTAATATATAGAATAAGCTTTAAGTTTCTGCTATCGTCTGTTTACCACATTCTAATGTTTTCCTTTGTGATTATGAACAACACCGGCTAGTTGTTCGATAATGAATTAGTTTGTAATATTATCTGCTCCTAGAGAAGGGATGATGTGTTACAGCAATTTTATGTGTTTGTATACATCACAAAATCCTATGGGGACTCTCCGTTGACGACGTCTTCCATATTGTATATTCCCAGCCCATGTGGTTTCGAATAGTCAATGAAATGTAGTCTATATAATGAAATGTAGATCTAAATCTAAATGTAGAGAAGCTCGTGGTTTACTGGATGGGGTGCTAGACTCACGAGCGTAAAGGTTGTGGTTTCGATTACTGGACCGGCCGATGAAGTTGTGCTCTTGAACAAAACACTTCATTTCATGTTACTCCAACCCACTCAGCTGTAGAAATGAGTACCGCTAGTGGAGGTGCATCGCTTAGTGCGTAAGGTGTTAGATTCACGACCGCAAAGAATGTGGTTTCGAACCCTGAGCTGTATTATCCGTTATGTTCTTAAGCAAAACACTTCACGTCATGTTGTTCAGTTCACTCAGCTGTAGAGACGAGGGATGGGCTCCGCGAGGCGTTTTCGCCTTAGATACGCGATATGGCTGCAGCACTCCAACGTCCTCCAAGGCTCGAAACGTAAAAGACTTTTTCATTTTTCTCGAGCGTCAACCTATTACACTTGCTTGTTGTTCATACACCTGTCCTCGTCTTTTGCTTTCTATAAATTTCAACTATATATACGACGGGTTTCTTTCAGTTACCGTCTACCAAATCCACTCACAGGGCTTTAGTTGGCCTGAGGCTATTGCAAAAGACATTTGCCCAAGATGTCACGCAGTGGGACTGAAACTGGAACCGTGTGGTTTGGAAGCACGTTTTCTACCTCACAGACGCCTGTGCCTATAAAGTAAATAAAAGTTTTTCGGTTCGATAAAAGGCATATAAGAGAGAGAGAGAGAGAGAGAGAGAGAGAGAGAGAGAGAGAGAGAAGAGAGAGAAATTTTGACAGTAAGAAAGATAGAGAGAGAGGGACGTTATTCACTGGTTAGCAATGAGGATTTGGTAGCATTTGCTAATTGTTCATAGTGCCTATATTGGAGCGAACAAAATGAAACACAATTTTGGCCGACATTATATGGCGCCAGCTGTACATCGAAATTATGAAACAGGAACAGAGAATGACCATCACCAAGATTAGTTTTGCCAACTTTAATAATTTTCTCTTCCTTACTAACACCACAAGCACATACGTACACATATGTCATAAATACATACTGTAATCCCTCGACTATCGCGGGTGTTACATTCCCAAACTCCCTCGATAGGTGAAAATCAGCGAAGTATAAACAGTACTGTGCTGTATATTTTTCAAAAATTATTTCTATAATTTGCATATATTCATTTTATTATGAATGCAAAACAACACCTTCGAGGAATCGATGTAAGCTTAAATAATAAACTGCAATAGGCGAACCGCGGTAGTTGAACCGCGATATGGCGAGGGATTACTGTATATGAATCGATACACACAGTTACACTGCGTATGATATTTATGCGTACGTATATCCTATTTTTTTTTTATTTTACTTAAGCGTAGCGTTACTGATAACGAGTTGTTAGAACCTAACATATATATGCTTCAGAGGCAAGTACAGTAATACGGATTATTGAATTGATAGTCAATAATTACTGATTATTAAACAGAACATGAATTACGTCATCAATTTCATTAGCATACAACTGTTTCTTCTAATTAACGGTACGTTCTGAAGTGAGTGGTTGTCGAACATCTTGCAGCTTTGTGGAAGCAATTAAAATCACACATAAATACATATGTACATACGTAGAGACAGCTGTACACACACACACACACATTTATATATATATATCTGTCATTTGACTGCGGCCATGCTGGAGCACCACCTTTAGTCGAACAGATGCCACCTCACCCGGCCTTATTCTTTGTAAGCTTAGTACTTATTCTATCGGTCTCTTTTGCCAAACCGCTAAGTTACGGTGACATAAACGCACTAGCATCGATTGTCAAACGAAGGCGGGGCTACTAACAGAAACACAAACATATACATACATACATACATATATATATATATATATTATATATATATATATATATATATATATTATATATATACGGGTATCTTTTAATTTCTGTTTACCAAATCCTCTCAGAAGGCTTTGGTCGGCTCGAAGCTATAGTAGAAGGCGCTTGCCCAAGGTGTCACACAATGAGACTGAACCCAGAACCATGAGGTTGGTAAGCACATACCACACAGGCACTCAAGATGGCTGGATGAAAGAGATATGGAGAAACAGAGAAGGAAAGAGAAAGTGTGAAAAAATGGGGATGATAGGCAGAGATATAGGCTGATATTATTCACGGATATTTATTGCTATAAATGAATATATATTTGGCCGTATTACGTTCCCGGTCGGTGTTAAAACACTTAAATTTATATATTTCTGAATGTATCGTTGTGTGCCTTACAAAATGCATAAACATTTGTGTATAAAGTTTCTATGTATGTTATATAAGAAAGAATATTTGCTCGTTCATGCACAACTTAACAACTTTTAAGAAAGGTAAAAGATATGGTAGGAAAGAAAAGGACATCTCTGTTGGTGTTAGAGCTGGTTGTAGGGACGGTGTCGGTGGAAATGAACACTGTTACTATAAAAAAAAATGGTGACATTTATTAATTTTTTCAAGCAGTTCTTTTAGTAGCTGCTAGGGATTCTTATCTCAGTCGCTCTCTGTCCCATTCTCTCCCTGTCTCTTTCTCTCTCTCTCTCTCTCTCTCTCTCTTTCAGTCTTTTTCACTTTATTTGCATTTGTCTATCAATCTCTCTCTCTCTATCTCTCCCTCCCTCCCTTACTCTCTCTCTCTCTCTCTCTCTCTTAACTCACACGCCCACACATACATATATAGGCCATACACATACTTGCCTATCAAAGACATTACGCATCTTGTTATTCATCAATACAAACATCAAATAAACATAAACAGACATAGAAACACACATGCATACACATAGATACACACATGTATATAAACGTATATATATATAAGTACATATACGTATACTCATTTACATGCATATATACGTATGTATATAATTAATGTATTTATACACGAATACAAACAAACACACATGCATACATGCACATACAGACACACACACGCATACGTACGTAAGTATATAGATACTTATGTGTACATATATACATGTACATACATATATATATATATATATAAATATACACTTCTGCATACATATATCATATATACATATATACATATATATACACATAGAAACATATACACATATGCAAACATATAATTAATGCATATATGCATAAAGGCAAAAACACGCACGCACACACACAAACACACACATACATATATATATAATTATATATATATATTTATATATGTATATATATGTATATATATATATGTATATATATGTATATATATATATATATGTATATATATATATATATACATCATACATACATACATACATACATATATATATATATATATATATAATATATATATATATATATATATATAGATATATATATATATATATATACGATTTCTCTAAAGATATTGCATGCTGTGATATCAGGCAGGAAACGATTGCGGGTTATCACCTCGTGCAGAAATCGAAGGAAATAGAACTCAGTTGTAACAAGAAAAACTTTAGCTTGAAAATATAAAAAAAGGAAAAATCGAAATATATATGAAAAAAAAAGTGGCTATATTTACACATGCATATGCGTCTAGAATAATTTTTTTGCTTCTATGTTACGTATAGTATTTGTTCACACATTTAAACACACGTGCATTGGTGTGTCTTCGTGTTAATACATACATAATATACATATGCATATATAAATGTGTTTGTGTGTTTGTGCAGATATATATATATATATGTATACATATCTAGATACCCATACATACGCATAAATACATCTACTCACATTTTAGCGTGTGAAAGACAGTGCGTGTGCAAATGTGTAGACATCTACGAGAATATGATTAAATGAATATTTATAGAGACAAACAATCAAATAAATTTAGACAGTCACGCACAAAAACTAAACACTTTTACCCTGCTAGGTACATACGTTGTCTTACGAACTCAAATCGTTGAAACGATCAAATTCAGGAAATTATGGATCTATGTTTCATTTCTATTTTTATTGTTATGTATCAGTATCAGTATCAGTATCGTTATTGTTATTGTTAGTATTAATCGTAGTAGCATCATCAATATCTCCACTGAAGTCAATTCGGCAACATTACAGAACGCTAGGCTTGAAGGTTTTTTATTTTATTTTATTGATAGCGGTTTTACCTCAGAATTGGGGCGCGTTCACATATGGAACGCTTGCTTACATAGCAGTTTTACTTTTCTTTTTCGATTTTTTTTTGTTTTCTTTTTTCTGTGAAACTTCAGTCTTTTCAGACACTCTTATATCTAGAAGTAACTCATCTTGTACTCATATTTCGCATATTTCTCTCAAAATATCTTTATATATAGAAGGTATTTCCCCAAAACTTGTTATTCATTTTCCTTTCACCAACTAGACTTATGATAAAATATGTTCCGGCTTCAATTATCTCACCTTATATTCAAACATGGTATGTCTATCACTACATTGGCCCCTCTATTGTTGTGAGTGATGTGAAGGAAGTTTGGCTGCTATATGTAACACTTTGAGGGGCTACATTTAGATTCTCTCGTTGACTTAATTTTTAGTTGAAAATCCTTTTAGAAGCCCCCATGAAGATTGTAACTCCAATACAATAAATAAGAATAAAGGAGCAAATGCTCAACAATTATATCTATGAACGCCGTGACATCCGCCCAGCATCCCGTGTCTCACTCGATAGCTACACAGATATGGACGTTAGCAAGTACGAAGATCATTAGTAGATCAATTGTTAGATAGACTTGCGTGTTAACAAGTGCGAAGATCGTTAGGTGATCGTTAGCTAGACGGGTGGTAAAGTTGCAGACTACAGAAGCATCAGTGAGTGTTGTGCTCGCAATTGTGTTAGCAGTTATTTTTCAAAACTTCGATTTTCCATCCATGGGTCCGAAGAAAGTGAGTGCGAACGCCAGTGGTGAGAAAATACAGATGAAGTGCATTGAATTAAAGAAAAACATTTATCTAAAAACATGATCATGGTGTGCGTGTAGTGACATGATGAACGAGTTCGAGCGTAGCACATCTACGATCTGCACCATACTGAAGCAGGAGTCGATAAAAGCTATAACGCCAACCAAGGGCGATCAAATCATTTCTAAACAACAGACAACTATCCATGAAAATATCGAGAAGTTACTGATAGTGTGGTTGACAGAGAAGCAGCTCGAAGGAGATACCGTAACGGGGGTTATAATCTCCGAGAAGGCACGAGCTATTTAGGCTGATTTCTTGCAACAGACCCCCAGGAACTTGTACGGACGAGACATCAGACGAACCGTTTAAAGCTAGTCGTGGATGATTCGAAAATTTTGAAAAGAGGACCGGCATTCACTTCACCTCTTTGTCAGGCATGGTGAAGGCAGAGAGAGCGGACATGAAGGCAGCTGAGTATTACCTCAAAACTTTTGCCGGAATTATAGCAGCCGAAGGATACATCGCCGGCAAGTCTTCAACTGTGACGAGACAGCACTTTACTGGAAGAAGATGCTAAGGTGGACTTATATAACGGAAGAGGAGAAGAAGATGCTAGGCCATAAACCCATGAAGGATAGGTTAACCCTTGAACTGCGCGCGAATGCAAGATTAAGCCGCTGCTCGTTATCATTCGGAAAACCTAAATCATATAAGATTTTGTAAGAAAAACTGTAGATTATGTGGAGAGCAAATCCAAGAGCGTGCGTCACCAGGCAGTTCTTTGTGGAGTAAGTGAATCTGGCCTTTGGTCCTGACGTTAAAAAATATTGGAAAATAACCTATCCTTGCAAACCCTGCTCGTCCTGGACAGTGCACCTGCTCATTCACCTAACCTCGGAGATGATATTCTCGAAGGATTCAAGTTTATAAAGGTTCTCTACCTTCCACCCAATACCATCCCTATCCTTGCAGGCCATGGACCAGCAGGAGATTTCTAATTTCAAGAAGATCTTCACCAAGCACCTGTTCCGCTGGTGCTTTGAGGTGACGGATAGCACAAATCTCACCCTTCGGGAGTTCTGAAGGTATCACTAGAACATCGTGATATACCTCAGAATTATCGATATGGCAGGATGCTACAAAGACGACCTTGACCTCTGCGTGGAAGAAGCTGTGGCTTGAGGTTGTGCCTGAAACGAACTTTGAAAGACTCGAACCCGAAGCGGCAGTGGTGGAGCAGATTGTATCCCACGGCAAGCGGATGGGCTTGGATGTAGATGAAGGAGACATTTATGAGCTCATCGAGGAACTGACGGCGGAAGAGCTAAAGAAGCTACAGACGGAGTAGAATACGGAGATTTTGCAGGAAATAGATGACGCGGGGGAGGTGGAGAAGGTTATCTCTACCAGTGCGATACAGGAAATATTGGGAGAAACTTTCAGACTTTATTGAAAGGAAACACCCAGAGAAAGTTACAATTATGCGTGCGACGGTGCTATTTAATTACACTTGCGTAACTCATTTCAGAAACACTCTGAAGGAAAGAATGAAACCGACCGTATTGAACTGCTATTCATCGAAAACTCCAGCAGTTGACAGTGAGGAAAGCGGGGCAAAAAGGGCAAAAATCAGCGGATAGGATTCAGTTATTCAGTTCAGTCTTTCTCCTCCACCTCCGTCAGTATCCTCGGGTCGTGTGATCCCCAAGGTAAATGCTGTAAATTATACTTAATAAAATCTGTTTAATGCAGTACATTCTATTGTATTTTTTATGCAACATTCATTATTTAAAAGTACATTTTTTTTTAAAGACGAGAGAGTTTTTGATGGAGTTTTTCTATATGTCTCCATTGAAGACCAATATCGGCTCCGTATTATATTATCTAATCCGTACTGTATTATCTAATCAACACATATTTTTCATATTTGAAAATACGAAACACGTAAGAAAATAAATTGCGGTGTTTTGAGGGGAACCGGAACGGATTAATGGCATTTCAATTAATTTCACTGCGGAAATTTGATTTGACATACGAGCAATTTAAGGTACGAGCTCCGTCACGGAACAAATTAAACTCGTAAGTCAAGGTACCACCTGACAACTGATGTTGGTGTATTTACGTCCCCGTAACTTAGCTGTTCAGCAAAAGAGAGAGTTAGAATAAGTACTAGGCTTACAAAGAATAAGTCCTGGTTTCGATTAGCTCGACTAACGGCGGTACTCCAGTATGGCCGCAGTCAAATGACTGAAACAAGTAAAAGTGTCTGTGTATACAAAGTGAGAGGGGGGGGAAGAAAGGGGGAGAAACAGACAGTTACAATACTGAGAACGACAGTGGGAAAGAGAAAAAGAGAGAAAGAGACAAAGAAGTAGAGAGAGATAAAGATAGAGAGTGAGAGAGTGAAAAACAGCTAGAGAGAAAGAGAAAGAGGGGGGATATAGTCACAATCCTGTATCGGTGACAAAATACTTCATAGATTACTTAGATAGTACGTTATATTTTTTAGATAAATGGCCGCACTCAAATGACTGAAACAAGTAAAAGAGTAGAAGAGTAAAAGAGTATTAATAATTATTATTAACAAATTTTCTTCAGCTAATTCTAATTTCTAAATTAGAATTTCCGATATTATTTACAACGTAGAATTTTCTGGCATCAAGAAGTTTTCGAATTACATATTTCTTGTCCAATTTCAATAATTTCTTTTATTTCTAGGACGACCTGAGGGAATTATCGAAGAATAGATTAGATAATCTTCTTTTACTGAGTTCAATTGTGTAGTAACTAATGTCGAAAGTCTTTAGGGGTCATCAATAATACCAAGTTGTACATGAGCAGTGACATGCTTCAAAAGAAACCATTTTCCTTTCAACCGGAATGACTGCCGGACAATGTTTAATTTCATTCACCTCCACTTGCTTACCGTGTGAGACGATAGTCGCTATAAAATATGGATATACAGTTCTCTATGAACATTGACTAACAGTACATATATATGTATATGCATATACATACACATATATGTATATGTATATGCATATACATACGCATATATGTATATGTATATACATATACATACACATATATGTATACGTGTATGTATAAAATCATATATACACACCCGTTTATATATACATAAATATTTACACATATATATAAAATAAATGCGACCTTTTTAAGGCCTAGCCAGGCTCATGGGCACGGTTTCCCGGTTTCTATGGCGTATGTGTTCCCCAGCTGGACGGGACGCCAGTCCATCGCAGCGTTACTCATTTTTGCCAGCTGAGGGGACGGAAGCAACGTGAAATGAAATGTTTTGCTCAAGAACACAACGCGTCGCCCGGTCCAGGAATCAAAACCACAATCTTACGATCATGGTGCTGACACCCTAACCACTAAGCCACGCGCCTCCACATTTACATATATATAGAGAGATTTAAAAATAATATTTTTCACTATACATACGCACACACACACACACTCACATACACATATATATATCTACATTGATATGTACCAACACACATACACACGAAAATATATATGTATATCTATATAGTATATCCACATATATAGATATATTTATATGTATGTATATATGTATGTATATTTGTATGTATGTATGTATGTATGATTGTGAAAAATGATGGAGAGTATTTTAAAAAATCGTTAAAGCTGTTGATGAAAATGAGGAATTAAAATAAGTCGAAAATATAACGAACGAAATTATCTGACAGCCTGATATATATATATTATAATATATATATATATATATATATATATATACAGTTATATATAACTAATGTAGTATAAAATTATTTTTGGGGAAAAAATTTTTTATCAATGGCCAGCATATCAAAAAATACCTTTAATGGTTAAATTTATAAATAATTTACAAGATAAGGGCAAACGAAAAATTCTAATGCCAAATATACCGAAAAGAAGACAAAGATTGTCAACCATAAGTATTTCACTTATATCTCGCGTATTTGCCGCTGAAGAGGGGAACATTTCTTAGGAATTAACCCCGAAATTGGACCAATACAGTAATAACGAATTTTTTTAGAAATTTCTATCGATTTGTTTCGAGACGCATAAATTATAATGGTTATTGACAATTTTTGTCTTCTTTTCGGCATATTTGGCATTAGAATTTTTCTTTTGCCCTTATCTTGTAAATTATTTATAGTTATATATATTTAATTCATAAAAAAAATAATAATAATAATAAAATAAATAAAAAATAAACATAAAAATAAAAATATAAAAAATATATATATATATATATAATTTATAAATATAAATTAATAATTTTTAATTTTTAACTTTGATTTTATAATTTATATTTTTATTTTATATTTTATATATTTTGTATATTATATTAATTAATTTTATTTCTATGTTTTGGTTTATGTTTTTCACTGTTTGATTTGCCTAATAGTGGTTTTATCTCTAATTCAATTTATATGTAAATATATATATATATATATATATATATATATATATATATATATATATATATATCTATATATATATATATCGTGAAGTATCTTTGCCACCTAAATTTGGCGGACCCACAGACCGCGAGTCCGCTGCCCTAACTACTGGACCATTGCGCCTCCATAAATACGACGGCACTACATGAACACCTATATCGCTAAGAATAGACGTCAAATATACTTCTGTGCCACTGATAATTCGCACGGCTGATAATTTGCTTGCCTCTCGTTTTTTTCTGTATTGCTACCCTTAGCCCTGTTTTTTATTGTGCTTGTGCGTATATAGACGCGTGTATGAACTTTATGGTGTGTGTGTGTGAGTGTGGGTTCGTGCATATATATATATATATATATATATATTTGGCGAATGGTGCGGTTGAGGATGTGTAAGTTTCAAGTGAGGGTGGATGAATGTATACTTTTAGGCGCATACTCGTGGGTGTGCGGATGCGCATGTGTAGGTATGAACATGCCCGCTCACGTGAATACTATGAACTTTTTACCCCCTTACTTTTACTCCCTCCCCTCACTTAGTGGTCATTCAAATAGCTCTTTTGTCTTAATAAAGGTCAATCATACGGTAATTTCCCTTTGTATGAGGGTCATTTTCTTAGTATTTTTCCGATGGCCGGATAACTGAAGAGATGGCGGCGTGGATTTCCACCGCGGCATCCGAAACTCGGTGTTTTATCATGGCCACCGAATACTTGTCAAATATTACATTTACAGATATATATGTATATATGTGTATATATATATATATATATATATAAAATATTATATAATATTAATTAGAGACAAAACCACTATGTTGAAAATCAAACAAGGAAAGACTTAATCAATACATAAATTGTTTCCTGTCTTCAAATGACATTCATCAGGTAACAATTGTAGTGGCGATTTATTTACTTTATATTAAAATTTTTTTATGTTATTGATTAAGTCTTTCCTTGTTTGATTTTCAACATAGTGGTTTTGTCTCTAATTAATATTATATAATATTTTACTATAAAATTGGATTCAATCCTAAATCTGATTTTTCCCTGTAAATTTGGATTATTCCCTAATATTTTATTATATATTATATATATATTATATTTTATATATACATAATATAAGTACATATCTTATGTTGTATATATATATATATATATATATATATATATATATATGGAGGCGCAATGGCCCAGTGTTTAGGGCAGCGGACTCGCAAGTGTAAGGTCGTCGTTTCGAATCCTAGACAGGGCGTTGTGTGCGTTTATTGAGTGAAAACACCAAAAGCTCTACGAGGCTCCAGTAAGTGGGTGGTGCTGAACCCTGCCGTGCTCTTTCACCATAGCTTTCTCTCACTTTCTTCTTATTTCTGTTGTACCTCTATTTCAAAGAGCCTGCCTTGTCACACTCTGTGTCACGCTGAATCTCCCCGAGAACTACGTTAAGGGTACACGTGTCTTTGGAGTTCTATGCCACTTATACGTTAATTTCACGAGCTGGCTGTGCCGTTGATCGGATCAACCGGAACCCACGTCGTCGTAACCGACGGAGTGCCACATGTATGTATATATTTTAATTTATACATGTATATTCACACATACGCATACTCACATATGTATTATTCTTTTATCCATTTCAGCGCAAGATCTGTGCTCCCGCTGGTACACTATCGGCATCATCAATATTTCAATGAGCATTTTCATGTGGTTGGGATTGAGTGAAGAGGAGGTTCGTTACTACTGCCCACTTTTGAATGTCTTGCCGTGTGGTAGGTTCAACTGTCACCTTCGATATATATATATATATCGATATATATAGATGATTTCAAGAACTACAAATCTAACTTCTGCCCTCGAAGGTGACAGTTGAAGCAACCATACGGCAAGACATT
>NC_043002.1:80475617-80483117 GCF_006345805.1 Octopus sinensis | reverse complement strand
AACTTATTTGAGTTCCAAATGAATGAGTCCAGTGATCCGATTACATACACAAATTGTGATTATATATCACTTTATTAACTTGTCACGATTTGAAGAATAACGTATGAACAGTTAACACACAATCCCATTTCTTACCTAAGCAAATTCCGAAGCCATTTGTCAACATATAAACTGAATAGCATATAAGCTTGTAGTAAGAGCTATAAAGGGTGCAATTACACACACACACACACACACACACACACAAACACACACACACACACACACACACCACACATACACACTATTTCTCTCTCTCCTCTCTCTCTCTCTCTCTCTCACACACACACACACATCTATAGAATGCTCACCAGGGTATCAAATTTTGGTTTCTGGTCCTTTTTGCTTTATTTCACAACCATCATTCACGTCCATGAAGAAGATATGTTGGACTTACGCTTTATATAAAAGTTCAGTACACGTGATACAGCTGCTGTTATGCAAACCATGCCGTCTTAACCTGAACAATTTTTAAAGGTCATGAACATGAAATTACTAGGAAAATGAAGGTGAATGCCCAAACTGCATATAAGTGTGTACGTCTTCCTGCTTGTGCACGTAAATACATTCATGCGTATAGGTTTGTCTAAGGGCGCACACGCATACACATACATATAATTGCCATTGTATATACACTTTTTAAAAAATATAAATCAGTATTGACGTCCTCACTGCACTTCATATTCGAGGCTCCGAGGATGCTATAGGATGTTATTCAGGCACTCAGCTACGAGTCCACTGCATCCTATAGCAGAAACAGCCGCAAGCTAATGAAGTTCATAACATAACCAACTTTTTCCTGTATCATCTCTTTTTCTTATATATACGAAAGCGCATGGCTAAGTGGTTAGAACGTCGGGCTCATAATCATGAGGTAGTGAGTTCGATTTCCAGACCAGGTTGTGTGTTGTGTTCATGAGGAAGATACTTTATTTCACCTTGCTCCAGCTCACTCAGCTATAGAAATGAATTGCACCGTAACAGATGCCATGCTGTATCATCTTTAGTTTCTTTCCCTTGGATAATATCGGTTCCGTGGAGAAGGAAAGCAGGTATGCATGGGCAACTGGAAGTCTACCATAAACAACCTTGCCCGGATTGTGCCTTAGGGGAGGAATTTCTATGTGCAATCGTATAATCATTCATGACCGAAATGGGTCTTAGTGAGGTTTTACCCTTCCATATTTTGAAGAGGTCTTCAGGCCTACAGGTTTATGGGGTCAAACCCATAAGGGCCAAACCAGTTATGGACGAGAAACCCAGAGTAACCCCATCAATCGGCTTCCCCCATTATAATACACACACATACATACATATACATACATATATATATATATATAAAGATAGATAGATAGAAAGAGAGAGAGAGAGTGAGAAAGAGAGAGAGAGAGTGAGAAAGAGGAGAGAGAGAGAGGAGAGAGAGAGAGAGAGAGAGAGAGAGAGAGAGAGGGCAGAGATTCATGTGTTAGCTTTTGACAGGAAGATGCAAAGGCAATTTAGAGTGAAGAACTCGTAGTCAGAAAACTAAATATCTGCATGTTTGATGAAGAGCGCCAGTCCCCCAAAAAATGTCGTTGGATTCTAGTTTAAATTTCCTTTGTCTGTTGAGCGCGCGCGCGCGCGCGTGCGTATGTGTGTGCGCGCGTGCGTGTGTGTGTGTGCGCGCGTGTTCGGGTGTGTCTTTGTGTTTATTGACAAAAAAAGGAGGAAACTGTACATGCAATATCAAGGAACAAATTTTCAGCTATACTAGAAAGAAAATAATGATAATCTAACTTTTAAAGTGTTTTTTTTTATCGCTCTATCCCATATACATATATGTGTATGTGTGTGTGTGTCTGTGTGTGTGCTAAAAAACAAACAGTAAAGAAATAAAGTCGTATTCTTAGATTATCATTATTCTCATTATTATCTCTGTCATATCACTGAGGAGTCGGTCTCTGATTTTTCTCTTAAGCTGTATTTATGGGAATAACGTCTGTGACTTATAATTCACACCTATTTTTAACTGCAGTTATACCCGTGGGCTTAAACTCTGTTTTCTCAAGGAATATGAAGGAAAACGTGTAGTAAATAATAGATAAACCGCTTTAATTCATTTACACAACACACATACACACACGAAAGTATGTTGAGATCATAAAGGCAAGTATTTCTTTATGCAAATATATATATATATATATGTATATTAGTATATATTTGCTTATATATATATATATATATATATATATATATATCTGTTGATATGAAACAAAATTACTGATACCTTGTGTACATTCAACCCAATATGATCTCGAAAAAAATCCCTTTGATATACAGAGATTGTTTTTATGCGATGATTTCCATGGAAGTAAGAAGATAGCGTGAAGGCGAGCTGGCAGAAACGTTAGCACGTCGGGAGAAATGCTTAGCGTTATTTCGTCTGCTGCTACGTTCTGAGTTCAAATTCCGCCGAGGTAGACTTTGCCTTTCATCCTTTCGGGGTCGATAAATTAAGTACCAGTTACGCACTGGGTCGATATAATCGACTTAATCCTTTTGTCTGTCCTTGTTTGTCCTCTCTGTGTTTAGCCCCTTGTGGGTAGTAAAGAAATAGGTATTTCGTCTCTCAACACGTTTTGAGTTCAAATTCCGCCGAGGACGATTTTGCCTTTCATTCTTTCGGGGGTCGATTAAATAAGTACCTGTTATGCACTAGGGTTGATATAATCGACTTATTCCGTTTGTCTCTCCTTGTTTGTCCCTTCTATGTGTAGCCCCCTGTAGGCAATAAAGAAATAAGATAACGTGAAAAAAGGTCTTATTTTTATTAATAGAACCATTATTATTTCTAAATCTCTCCAAGAGAGATATTCAGTAACAGTTACTTAAAGTAAAGGCACTTTGCCAACAGAATATGGCTGTCTTGGAAGGGATGATTGTTGCTGCTGTTTAGCCCCAGCAAACATCGATTCCAGCTGGCTATACGACACAATATCTGTGTCCTTATATTTTCGAACAGGGAGTCCAGTACTCCCATCCAGCACAAGACAACATCTGTTTACGGATTTGCGGGTTATTGCCCTTTATCGACACAGAGTAGCTGCACGGTTAGGTAGCGTTGCTGAACTCACCGTTAGAAAATATATAGTTTTCAAAGTGACACACAGTCACTGACCTAAATAACAGAAATATTATTTCTAAATGTCACTAAATCTCTTCAGTAACAGTTCTTTAAAGTAAAGGCTATTTGCCAGCATAATGTGGCTGTCCTGGAAGGGACAATTGTTCTCTTGAAATATATCTATGTGCACATTTGTGGTTGTTACTTTTTGTGCTGTTATATTATAATGTACTTTAATATTTGCATAACATGCAAAAGTACCGTCACAGATATTAGCGTGGGTACGAAACCATTTCTCGTTATCAGAAGGAAGCCTGTTCTGAGCTCGTCGAATAATACTATACTTGTTGCAAACGTTGTCGTCGTCGTCGTCGTAGTAATAGTGGTAGTAGTATTTAGGAGCCTTCTTGACTTCCTGTCCATCTCCTTTACCTCGTCCTCTGTCCACTTCAGGATTCCAGCGTCATACCGAACTACTGCGATTGCGCGCGAGTTTATTGCCGAAATTTTGTTTCTGGCATTCAGCTTTGAAGCCAATACTTTTCTCACTCGCCGTAGGTACTCTCTTTTTGTCTTTTCCTTCAAGTCATGGTGTTTCTTTCAAGTTGTGCCTGAAGTATTTCCAGGTATTTATAGTAGGATTGAGATTGAATTGCCTTCATCATTTCCTCATTTGGCAGCCATATGCCTTCTGTCCCGGCAAGCTTTCCTCGTCTCATCAGCATCGTAGCGCATTTTGTGAGGCAAACTCCATCTTAATATCATTGGAGAAAATCTGTACTGACTGGGCTAGGCTATCCAGTTCTGCCTCAGCTTTTGTGAATAGTTTCAGGTCGTCCATGAATAGAAAGTGGTTTCATTTTCCCTTACCTCTTCCCAGATCACACCCCGACTTTGTTTTCTGTTGTATTTCACTCAAGGGGATCATCCCCATCACGAATATCAGTGGGGGGGGGGTCACTGTTCCTTTGAGGATTGCTCTCTTGATTTTCACCTCTCCTAGTACTTGCTTCCCTGCTGTCAATTCCGTTCTCTAGTATTTCATGCTGTTCCATATAAGGTTTCTCATATCCTTTGCTACTACTTTCATTTCCATTGTTCTTATTATCCAAGAGTGTGGTATCGTATCATATGTTTGCGATGGTCAACCCATGCCATACTCAGGTTTGTATATCTTCTCTTGCAGTTCCTGATAATTAGATTATCATTTAAGAGCTGATCCTTCGTTTCCCGGCTCCTTTATCGGCACCCTTTCTGTTCAATGGGCAGCAACCATTTCCTTCCAAGTATCTGTACAGTTCACCGGCCAAAGCACCTGGCATTAGTTTCCCCATTAACGGAAGCATGTTATTGGTCTAAATTTGGATCAAATATTTCCCTTGTTAAGATCCTGGACACATAACAATGTCTTTGGACTAGGTGGTGCTTTGTATTCTTGAGCAAACTACTTTTTTCCACGTTGTTTCAGTCTACACAACTGAAAATTTACACAAGACCAATATTTATACAGCTCTTTCTCTCCTATCATCCATCACATTCTCTCTGTTCTTAAACGTGTCAAAGTTGAAGCAAAGAGAATGTGTAAGACTACCTACGGCTCTATGGTTATTTATAAATCAATTATCAACTTCACAATGAATGTAAACAAATAATACTCGCTTGTGAGTGACGGCAGTAGTTTCTCGTAATATCACGTACAATGCAAATCTAGCGTATTTATGATCGTGATAGTTAGACATTTTCCGCATAATATCAGTCCGTAACGTATTATGTCTATTAAATTTAAAAAGTCATTCAGCACCTTTATACAGTTAGATTACGAACCTATGACGCGTACTTATCATGTATGAAAGTACAAATTACAAATGCTAGAAACAAGAACTTGATCGAGAAAGATATATTACATGTCATGTACAGATGACTATATAGGTTGGCGGTCGTTTCCGCTGCCCATTCGGTTTACCTGTATAATATATATATATATATATATATTATAATATATATAATATATATATATATATATATATATATATATATATATATACATATATATAATATATATATATATATATACATACATGCATACATATATATATATATATATATACACACATATATATATATATACATATATATATGAATGTATGCATCTGCTTTTTACTGAGAGAGTTTTTGTGTTTATGTCTGGAAGCCGAGAGGGAAGGAGAGAGAGAGAGAGAGAGAAGGGGAGACGTTTTGGGAGACAAAAGCAGAAAAACATGGAAATATGTATCTATGTATGTATGCATACACATATATGTATATATGTGTAGCGCGTATGCATTGGTGTATGCATGTACGCCTTTAACATACATACATTATACATATATATGTATATACATACATACATACACGCATACATACATACATACATACATACATACATACATACATACATACATACATACATACGTACATACATGTATCTACCCACACAAATGTCAGTATATACGTAACTGCTGTAACAGACGATCGCTACCGACATGCTGGACTCTGATGTGGTAATACGAGAATCTTTATCTTTAGTGTGTATATGTGTGTGCATACATCTGTTTGCGTGTGCGTTCGTACGTGCGTGCATGTGTGTGCCTGTGTATTTTTTTTTTCTTTGTTGGTTTTCTTCCTTGACTGGGAGAAAATGTTTTACGACTTAACAAGCATTAAAAAAGCGGGAAGGAAACAAATTCACACGAGGTTTAATCATGTGTCTTTATGTGGCTTTGTTGAAACACAACCGCCATGTTTTCTCTTTGAAAAATGTCGGATGCGTTGTAAAGCAAAAACAGTCAGAAAGCAGTTTGGAAGAGGAACGTGAAATACGAGCTGGATAAGCAAGATGGGAAACAAAAAAACAAGAAAAAAAAAGAAACAACATGAAATAATTGTCAGAAACCTGATATCTAAATATAAACGAAGCCATTGAAATCTGTGAGGCTTTATCATCATCATCATAATCATCATCATCGTCATCATCATCATCATCATCATCACCATCATCATCATCATAATCACCGACATCGTTATTGTTATTATTGTTGTGTTTATTATTATTTTGGTTTGATTCCAGTTCGGTCTTAATCCTGGAAGAATTTTTGCGGATAGCGGGTTACTAACTGTAACCTTGGGTATCCACAAATTTTCAGCAGTCTTTCAAGTGCTTAGAACCCACCTTATAATCCTAGCTCTCCTTAAAAGACAAACTTGCCGAAGGAGCTCTACCGGGCATTCTATTTCAATCTCCTTCAGCCATTTGTCTTTATACTTGCTTACTACTCCCAGCGAACCAATTATTATAGACACGACCTGTTCGCATGTACCAAATTCGATCTTTGTGTTCAACTGCCTGATACTTTATCGACACCGAAAGGATACGATGAAGAGGACCCCAACTGAAATTGAACTCAGTTTTTAATGATCAGACGAAATACTGCTTAGTATGTACTTTGTCCGGCATAGTAACAATTTTGCTTACATAATAATAATAATAATAATGATAATAATAATAATAATAATAATAATAATAATAATAATAATAATAATAATAATAATAATAATAATTTGGGGGAGTGGGGGCTAGTCAATTACATTGACCTCAGTGTTTTACTGGTACTTATCGATCCCAAAAAGATGCTTTTCTAATTCATTATTCTAAACAAAAAATATTGTTGAAGCTAGTTTAGTATATATGTAAATAAATTTTATTTTAAACAATTACAATTTTTTCAAATTTAGGTGCATTTTCAACAACAAATTTGCCTACATATATGTATATATAGAACTGGCTCTTTTCATTTTCCGTCTATCAAATCCCCTCACAAGGCTTTGGTTGGCCCGAAGCTTCAGTAGAAAGTAGTTGCTGAAGGTGTCACGCAGTGGTACCCTGAGTACGGAAGCCAACACGTAATTTTAGCGCATTCTTTAATATATTATTAACTGAAAGGCTTACAATTTTGATACTTTACGTTACTCTTTTCTCTGTCAGTCCTTTGAAAATTCTCTCACAATCCTTTGGAAATTCGAATCTATTTTATCGTGAAATATTTGCTATTTGAATATCTTTAGATTTATTATATGAAAGTTTTGATCCAAATTCTGACTTTTATGCTGTTTAAAAATAAAAGAGAAAACACTTTCTTCCCGGGACGACTAAAATATATTTCTTTATTTACTCAAGTGTACACAGATACATCAAAATTGACTGTATATTATCTCAGCAGATTGTTTACGATATTCTATTTAGTTCTAACCACCAACGCATGTCCAAAGGCATCATGCCATTTTCGAGTCGTTCCCAGAACTACCTAATGTATAAATGTATA
>NC_043002.1:80443117-80473117 GCF_006345805.1 Octopus sinensis | reverse complement strand
CCGAGTTCGCTGGAATCGTACTGCACACTAGTTTGTATGTTTTACATTGTCCCTTAATAAAAGTAAATTGGGGAATCGCCCGAGCAAAAAAATGATAACACAGTGCTTGTGTATAACATATACGTGTGTTTACGTGTTTGAAATTTAGTACAAACAACAGTGCACTCGTTCACATTAAAAGATTCATTTACAAGAACATTAGCAAACAGACATACTCACGTATCTCTATTATAAAGAACAATACATATATATATCAACACGGAGATTTTCGAGTATATACATACGTACATATATTTATATATATATATGACTGTATAAAATTGCATGTGTGTATATGTGTATGCATGCAATTATATAAAAATCACATGCATGACATCGCATACAAACGATTCTCAGTTAAACGAATATCATTTGTTCGAATCAAGAATTATTCGAATTACATCTCAAATGCCCGAAAATATGCTGAGTGCTGGTGTAATAAAGTCCCAATATTTTATCAGCAAGAAATTTTACCCGAACCATACACTCCTCTTCCATTTCGGACAAATGGTGATTTCTGGCATTAAATTAACAAAATCTGACTAGAGAGCTTACATGGAATCATGTGTGCTTCGAGAAGAGTATGGTTTCCTTTAAGAGTATACACTAAGCGCAATTTATATCACAACTTATGGAGATTATATACATACGTGTGTGTATGTATATATATATATATAATAATAATTATAATATAAATAAATATATGCATATATACACACACACACAAATATTATATATATATATATATATATATATATATATATATATATGTATGTATGTATGTATGTATATGCATAGTCAATCCAAACATGAACAAGCAAGAAAATGCAACAACGCGAGAACGAGGAATAATTATAGTGTTATTGGACGCTCAGGAAAGGGAAGAAAAGAAAGCGGATTTCACGTTTCGAGCGGAGCTCTTCATCAGAAATATAGAAAAAGTCCAAAGAAGGGAAGACGGAGAAAGAAAATCGCCAACGATAAACAGCGGTAAAATATTGAAAAAAAATATATATGCATATATGGGTACAGGACGTCACCAACTGTAAACATGAAATACGAAAACAAGCGAGTTAAATACGCAAACAACGAGAGAGAAAAAATTAAAAACAGGACAAGTAACACAAAAAACGACCCTTCATCAGTTGTCAGCTGTCTATCTACTTCTCATTTCGAGCATTCAATGACAATATGAGTCTTCGAATACAGTTGCTCCCATAACTTAAAGTTTTGATTTTATGTAAATTTTGGATTTTATGTATGGTCAAATTTCGGAGCAAAAACAGGACAGTGGAAACATACAAGGAAACCGAACAAAAACAAACATGGAGGGTAGCTAGACCAGAACGAGAGGAAAGATAGGGAACGCTAGAAGAAATATTTTATCTGAAAGAGAAAAGATAGAAGAGAGAGATAGAAAACATTCAGTCCTTAGAATGTCCGTGCAGGAAAAGAAAGTTTACGTGTGAGCAACGAGAGAGAGAGAAAAAGAGAAAGAGCGGAGGGATAGAGAGAGAGGTAGAAAACGGTGAAGGGGAGAAAAAGGAAATTAGAGAAGGATGTGACAATCTACAATGAGTTTCCACCATTAGCGAATGTCCAATGGGAGAAAGGATTAGTTGCGCTTTATAAAATTAGATAGACGCTAGATGAGCATGATGTATAAGTTACTGTATTCCGTATGTGATAATGCACCCGCTATATAAAATATATTTTAATATAGTTTAAACCACTTAAATTACGACATATGTACATCCACACACACATGCGCCTGCACACATAAACAAAAACACATATGGAAACCCACACACATTTATACATATATACATTTGAAATATAACCATATTCCACATGATCACCTAATCAGTACTTCTTACAGGAAACTGGCTAGCCTACTGTTAAAATAGCTATACTTATGTGAAGGACAATCTTAGGTGGTTGATTGAAAAACAATTGCATAAATTTTGTCAGTTAGCATGTCGGTGGTACGCCAACGTAGAGCGGAAAATGTGCACTCTGTTGCGCGTTTATATCATAAATTGGCTGTGATTCAAATTAAAATGTTTGAAGGAGTGAATAAGCGCTTATTGAATGTATTGCATAATAATTTTGTAATATGAACTAAATTACGTTCGTTCATGAAAACGTTCGTAACATTGATTTGACTACACTTTCCTCAATAAAATTTATTATGTATGTATGTAGTGGTAGGAAGAAATGTATATGCATTTTAATAATAAAACCAAAGGTAATTTTTGTGTGGTATTTTTCAATGACACTGGTTAGCAAAGGCATATAACTTTATATTAGAAGAGCGACAACATTGTATAGACAGAAGGAATAGATGGAACGAGCTAACCCCTAAAGATATAAGTACAAACAATCTGTTACACACACACATACATAAACACACACACATACACATGCACATACATATATTAATATGAGTGTGTGTAGACGTACAATCCTACATATGGATGTGTCTAAAATTGCATGTGTGCCTTTGTTAGCATTAAAAGAGTTGCTAAAAGCAATGTATTCATATGTGCATACTCTCATACATATAAATATTGATAAATACACTCATACAAACACTGACTTATACACATATGAAAACAGGTAAATGTATATGAGGCGTGTGAGTGCCATAATAAGATATTGTTGTTAAAATTTCAGTTCTGTTTCGAGCAATAAACGCTTAAAGAAGCGAACACACGCACACATATATATGCATTTCGCATACACATACACAGGTAAAGGTTCGCCTATGAAACCACGTACACACAACTAGACCCACGCCCATAAAAACACCCCCACACACACGCACACACAGAGAGTCATGCAAAAACACACAGATATATATCATAACCCATACATATGTATGCATACATCTATATGTTTATATATATATATATATATATATGTAGGCATGTATGTATATATCTATAAATATATATATACACACACATATATATATGTGTGTGTATGTATGTGTATATCTAAATATGCATGCACATATATTGGCATATATATATTTGTTCAAACATTTATCTAAATGTGTGAGTATGTGTGTGTGCATCTATATACATACTACACACACGCAGCCGAATATATTTATATATATACATACACTTATATGTTCATACTCACACACGATGACAAGTGTGCCTGCAAACTCACATGCGCACACACAAACACACATACATAAGCAAGCAATATACCACACACTTACGTATATATACATATGTATACATACGTATATATATATATACATATATACATACACACACATATATGTGTACATATATATATATATATACATCTATATATATACATACATTCATACACAAGTACACATATACACACACACATATATATATATACACACATACACACATACATACATGCATACATACATACATACATACATACATACATACATACATACATACATGCATACATACATACATATATACTCACACGTACATATATCTTACTTGATAGGTGTTTTGTAAGTTTGTATTTCACGGCCCAGCGATCTTATGAAGTTGCCGTCTTTGAAGTTTCGCATTGCTTGTCATGTGTGTTTTATTTTATTTCTTCTTTCGATGATCGTGTGAGTTTGAGTGTGATGGATATCAGTATGTATGACTGTGAAAGGAGATATATGTATGCATATATATTCTCGCATATATGTACGTATATATATATATATTTACCTATGCTTCCAAATATGTATATATACATTTCTACGTACATGTATATATAATATATATATATATATATATACATATATGCTAACACAGTGTTACTGATATATATATTATATATATATATATATACATATATGTATGTGTGTGTGTGTGTATGTTTGCTTGCTTATATTTATTGTTTATATGCGTACGCAAATTGTGTCAGTGTGTATATACTTGCCAATATATACGTGTGAACATGTGCAATTTTATGGCAGCCTTTGTCTTTGTGTGTATGAGTGTGGATCTGTATATACGTACATGCATGTGCAAGTGTGTATGTGTGTATATGTGTGTGTGAGAGAGAGAGTGTGTGGTTTTGTTCAAATATTGACTTGCTGCGCACATACCCCTCTTCACAAACGCATACTTACATACATGTATGTGGAGGTGCTTGTGTGTGCATGTGTGTGTGTGTGTATGTGTCTGTTTGCTTGTGTGCGTGTGTGTGTGTGTGTGTGTGTGTGTGCATTTCTTCCTGCGTGGTTACACCTGTCTATAGTTGTGTATATTTGTGTCATCTATGTATGTGTGTGTCTCTCATGGTGAACGGCTGAAGACTCCTTAAATGTAGGAAACATTGTAAAGCGAGAAAAATGAAAATGTAATTAATGGAGCATGCGTAGAAGTGACGAAAAACGGAAGAAGAGGTGCTTGGAAGGAAGGATGTAATGAATGGGTGATGTGGAGGAAGAGCGAATGATAATGAAAAAAAAAAATAAAGGAGAAAAACTTGTGTGAATACTTATGAAATAAAAAGCAGATGAGTTGGCGACATAACATGAAACAAGGAAAATATCAGAGATATTGTTAAATATAATCATACTCATACTTATAAGTTATACAGTATAAGTTAATATCAGGGAAAATGCTATTAAATGGAAACCAATATTTAGCAGATAAAATGCTTCATAATAATAATAATAATATAATAATAATAATAATAATAAGGCACTAGCCTGATGCAGTACCTTATTCCCTAATGCAGTACCATGATCTGATGCAGTACCATGTCCTGATGCGGTACCATGGCCTGTTGCAGTACCATGCCCTGATGCAGTACCATGCCCTGATGCAGTACCAGGCAGTGGCTCTCGTGGCTTCTGATCTTAACTGATTGGAAGTTTTATCATATACATCGTCATGTCTTGGTATAAAAGATGTGCTACAGCAAATATTCTGCCCAATACCACAGATTTGCTTGTCAGTTGTTTGACCTTAACCAGTTGACCATGTCCCTTAGTGGCTGACGATATGTGCATCTCTGATCACGAGTAGAAGTAGTGGGGCAGCATCATAGCCGTGTGTTGAGAGGAATTCTTGGAGGTTTGGATAACTCACTTTTGGAAACATCGGTGGTTCGTTCAACATCCTTAAACATGGACTTTTTGAGCGGGATGGGCTACTCGACCCGAAGAAAATTCTAACTGGGTCCCACCTGCAAGGTCATGCTCTGTCTATCTTGATATGAGATCACCATGTCGCGCACTTATGGTTGTGATGCATGTGCCTGGTGTACCCTAATCAGACGGGTAGTTATGATGGGTATACTGGGCTTCGTATATTTTACCCCAGTATCACTTTGATAGCATGCACTGCTCTCTCACGCAATAATAATAATGATAATAATAATAATAATAATAATAATAATAATAATATAATATAATAATAATAATAATAATATAATATAATAATAATAATATAATAATAATAATAATAATAATATATAATAATAATAATTAATAATAATAATTAATAATAATAATAATAATAATATAATAATAATAATAATAATAATAATAATAATAATAATAATAATAATAATAATAATAACAATGATAATTCTTTCTACTATAGGAACAAGGCCTGAAATTTGGGTGAGAGGGATAGTCAATCACATTAACCCCAGTACTTATCTGGTAATTAATTTATCGACCGAGAAAGGTTGAAAGGCAAAGTCAACCTCGGCGGAATTTGAACACAGAATGTACCGGCGTGCTAACGATTCTGCCAGCTCTGCAACCATGGCGAAGGATGATGGGAATAATACAAAAACGGACAAAAAGTGTAAGGGTTTACATATATTGGAATAACAAAATAAATATATAAATAAATAGCAAAAAGAAAAAGGTGTAAGTATACACGGTAAAAATGCAAAGGAAGCGAAGTATACATAATATATAAAGTTAAAATAAAAGAGCGATGATGATAGATGTAGCCCTTTGAAACAGGATGACCTCTAAGGATAATCGATTAACCCAGGCAAGTGCTCACTTGAATCTCCTTTATCAGACTCACCTTTCAATAAACTCAATCGAGGGCAGCATTTCGCTCTCCACCCTCAGTTTCATTTTCAAGTAGCCAATGAGACTTCTGCCAAAGAAGTATGTATCCTCATGCCTCTCACTCTCGTCCACCGCACAATTTCATTTACCACAGCCACGAAGCAAAGGAAAATTGCCTTACCTGTTTGATTAAAGGAGGTTGGCAGGACAATCACCACTATGAACTCGGCCAATAGACTGATCCATCCCACACGTGACAGCAGCTGTTTGACATAACCTCACAAGCCAGCAATTCCCGGACACTGAACGAATATCTGGAGAACGGTTTCGTCATTCTGCGCGCACCTAGGACAATCCCGTCTGACAGTCTATCCGTGGCTGTAGAGTTTATCTCAAAGCCGTAGCGCCTCCTGTAGTACTGCCAGGCTAAGGACATCTCGAAATAATTCATAATACTTCCCTACAGGAAAGTCTTCCGGAACAGACTGGCCAATTCGTTTTCGTTGACACCCAGAGTTTCGCCAAGAAGGTGGTCACACTTCCTCGCCACTAATCCTCTATAAATTGCTATAGCGGAATATCCACCTTTCCTATTGCCCGACTGGAACAGGGCTGTCAGCTATTTCGTTTGCTATTTCCTTTAATCGTGATGCACCGAAACCGCGTTTGACATAATGATGTACAAAAGTATTTGCATGTTTCCAGTAATCACCTATGTCAGTACAAAACCGTTTTATGCAAAAAAATTAGGATTTCGGATTTGACGATTTATATGACGTGGAGAATCGAAGCGGCGATGGAGATAAATGTGGATGACGTGGGCTTGCAAAATAACTCTGTCACTCTTCCGCTTCCAGAAAACTTAACATTTGTGCCCAAACATTCAATACTATTTTTTGAAAAACTAGACGTAAATTTTATGTTGTACTTGAAGACATAGTTTTTAGCATAATAGTCACAGAATTTCAAGAACTTCATTAAACTATCCTGTGATTCTTCCCAGACGAAAAAGACGTCATCAATGAACCAGAGTATTGGTTATGTCTGTGAAGGGACTCGAATACCTTCAGTAACTGTGTTTCAAATTTCATCATGAAGACATTAGCAAAATTAACTGCCATGGGGACACCCATGGCGCAACCCTTCGTCTGGTGGTAAAATCTTTGTCTAAACTTTATTGTGTTACATTCTAACACAAACCTCAATATTCTACAGAGAAAATTTGATGGAAAACTTTTGTTTGACCGCTTTTTGAAGGCATCCATGAATGCTTCTACCCCTTCATTTTGATCAAATTTTATTTTCATCTTCGTTTATAGCATACATAATTTTTTCGTCTGAAATGCCACCTTCGGCTTCCAGGACGCATTGGTCAGCCCGAAGCTATAGTTGAAAACACGGGGAAACAGGGGTGGGGTGGCGATGAGGTGAGAGGACCAAGACAATTCACACGATCCGATATTTTTCCCTAAAGAAAATGGATATTCTTCCCAACCACACAGTTCCACTGCATGGCACCTTGGGCAAACACTGGAGTTTAAAGGTCATGTTGTTGTAGACTTATTGAACATTTTTTCTTTTGCTCGGGTTAAAAAACTGAAGTTTAAAGGCCAAGGTCTGAATTTTCCGAGTCCTCTCACCAACTCACGTTCGCGAGCACGCATTTTTTTCATATTCATTTACAGCAAGTTGTTTTACGCCCATTACCCTTTTTATTTTTTCTTGGGTCAAACCCTTTAGCTTGACCCTTATTTTTAAGTCGGGTAATTATTTTATCGGTGTCTTTTGCCGAGACGCTAAACACGAGTAAGTAAACAAATCATCAACAGTTGTTCAGCGGCGATGGGGCCCGGAACACAGACACAAAGATATACACGCAGACACACAGACAAACACACACGCACACACACGCACGCACACGCACACACATAAATATATATAAATGTAAATAATATATAAATATATGCATATATACATACATATATGTACATACTTACATATATATGTATATATACATGCATATATGGGTACAGGTCATCAAAAAAACGTGACACAATGAGAAACGAAAACATAAAAACAAAAACATAGAAAACGAACTTTTTTCGAATATCGAAAAAACAGAGAAAAAAAAACAGGCAACATAAAGAACATTCCCCATTCATCAGTTGTCCCTGTTTTATCTATTCCGCGGTCGAAGGCAAGGACAAGACGCGATTTCGTTAAAGCAGTTCTTTCCGCAAAGCAAGTTAAATAAAATTTGGGATTTTTTGCGGAAGATGAAAGTGGTAACAAAAACAGGACAGTGAGAGCTTGACAGTAAAAACAAACGGTGTGGGCTGTTATGCCAAAAGGATGTGAAGATTATGGACGCTAGAACGACGAGCTGTGAGAAGAGACAAGTAAAAGCACGTCTTGTCTTTATGAAGGAAGTGGAAGAAAGAAAGATAGATGGCCTTTCGTCACGTGTCAGCAACGAGAGAGTCAAGGAGGAAGAGTGACAGACAGAGGGAACGGTGAAGGGGAGAGGAGGAGAATAGGGTAAAGGTGATGACAAAAACAGGACAGAGCAAGACAGTAAAAACAAACGATGAGGGCTATTAAGCCAAAACGATGTGAATATTATGAACGCTAGAATGACGAGCTTTGAGCAGAGACAGGTAAAAGCATTATAATATATATAGATATATATATATATATATATATATATATTATATATACATATATATATATATATGGGTGTGTGTGGTGTGTGTGTATGTATGTATCTCTCTCTCTCTCTTCTCTCCATATATATATATATATAATATATACATACATATATATACATAACACATACACACACACACACACACACACACACACACACACACACACACACACACACCAAACACACACATATATATATATATATATATAAAGAGGGAACATACATGGTTTAAGTTTCACTGCTGTTGTTACAGACGTGTTTTTTAGTAATAATAATATTACATCATAAAAAAAATGGTTTTCTTCAAGTGAATAGAAGTTTAAAATTTGGTTCGGAGAAAGAAATCCTAAGATATGTCAATATATATGGAGGAGTATTTGTATACGGTATATACACGGATTTGCGGATATCGAATCTCGCTTGGTGTCCGTAATATTGATATATAGATAGATAGATAGATACATACATACATACATGCATGTGTGTGTGTGTGTGTATTGTTTTATTCTTCTACTTGTTTCAATGATCTGACTGCGGCAATACTGGAGCACTGCCTTAAGCTGAACGGATCGACCTCAGGACCCATTCTTTTAAATCTAGTACTTATTCTATCGCATTTTTTTACCGAACAGCTATGCTACGAGGATGTAAACACACTAACATCGGTTCTCAAGCAAATGGTAAGGGTTAAACACAGACACACAAGCTAATATATATATATATGTGTGTGTGTATATGTATATGTATATGTATGTATGTATATATGTATGTATGTATGTATGTATGTATGTATGTATATATTTGTATATGACAGGCTTCTTTCAGTTTCCCTCTAACAAATTTATTTACAAGGCACTGGTCGGCCCGAGGCTTAGGTAGAAACGCCCACTCAAGATGCTACGCAGTGGGACTGAACCCGGAACCATCTGGTTGGGAAGCAATCTGCTTATTACACACACACACACACACACACACACACACAGACACACATACACACACATATATATATATAAATATATGTATATATGTGTGGGCGTGTCTTTGTCTCTGTATGTGATGTTTCCTACCAGAAGAGCCTAATGCATCAAATGTGGAACAGGCTGCTATTTCTAGCAGCCGAACTGCTGTTTAATCCCGAATCTACGTGTAGCATAGATGCAGATATGACCAATCGCGTGTCAGTTTTTAGCTTGGGGATGTCTGTTTTCTCCTCAGATGACAAGCATTTCTTTTTTCCTTCTTTGAAGTGATGAATGCTTCTTTGATCCGCGATGGATGGATTGAATCAACATTTTCCTTACAATTTCTATATTGATCAAATATTTCAAAGCCGTAAACTGAGTTTTCTCTTTTCCTATTCTTTTTGTTGTTTTGCTATATTTACCACATTCTTTTTTATGATATTTCGATCTAAATATCTTTTTGAAATATAGCGGACAATAGGATAACTAAATATAGAAATTAAATACACAGTAATAATACATAAACCAAACAATCAGAGGGGAGAAAATATATAAATTTCTGATTCTGAAGGTGAATGTGTTTGATGAAATTCATCCATACCTCTTTTAAGGATTACGCAAATGTATCTAATAAAGTCTTTAAAAATCTAACGTTTTCAAGTAGGTTTAGTGACACGTTTATGGAATATATTCGAATGAAACTTAAAAGGCAGCCGCCAAGTTGAAACCACCAAAATATACTTGGTGATATATATACATACACACATATATATACACATACATAAATACATATATATATATATATATATATATATAGTATATCTATATATATATATATATTATAGTATAATATATATATATATAATATAATATTATATATATATATAATATACGTATATATATATATAATATACATATAAGATATATATATATATAATCAAAATAAGCCCCAAGAATGACTCCGGTAATTTCTTGTTGCTTATTTTGATTATAATCACCCCACGGATTTTTATGGTAACACCATACAAAATTCTGGTGTATCTAAATTAAGTACCATATTCATTTGAATCTAAATTTTTGCTGAACTTATATATATATATATATATATATATATATATGAGAATGGGATATATTAATGAGATGACGACATAGACGGTGAAAGTAAAAGAGTAAGGCGATGGAACGAAAGAAGAAAAAGAAACATAAAAGTTCATAGTTCAAATTCATAAGGTTATAGAAAGAAGAGCATAAATCCTTAGGCATAAACAAGAAGCAGAAGCAAGAACAGGTATAAACAAGAATCAGGTGTATTAGTTTGACGCTTGGGAAGGTGAGAAAGTCTTTTACGTTTCGAGTCTAAGCTCTTTAATTGAAAGGAGCACGAGGAAATAAACAGGGAGAAAATGAAATATATATATGTGTGCGTCTGTGTGTATTATTCTTAAACAAGAAATTTTGTTGATAGTAACTTCGAAGTTTCGGCCAGTTAATCGTCGGGTTGTCAATAATGATGCGCTCTAAAAGGAAACGCTAATTTTCAGTGGAAATCTACTAGTATATTGTTGTTTGTATTGGCTCTTTCGTGCCCTCTCTCACCTATACAGTAACTTATCATTAGTTATGAATTAAGAACCTGGAGCTGCCTGCCACAAACCTTCTGTAAGTCCACAATGTAATCTCAACTAGAGCTGAAAAGAATAACATGCAATATAACGTTGGAAAAATTTAAGCACTTTCTTATCGAACCGTAAAAATACTCCCAATGAGGACGCTCATATTGCATTTTCATATTTATACTTAGTGCGTGTATTGTGGATAAGCATAAGAAATTATGAATTTTTTTATGTAGACATAAGTAAAATGGCAATGGTGTGCAACGTGCAAACAGGATAGGTCTTGATATTCAGTACGACAAAACAGAAAATATATGTATAAATATCATTTTCCCCCGCCTCTGAACTATTGATAATAATTATGGCAATCTAAGCCGAGGAGCAGGCAGAATCGCCAGCATGGCGGGCAAAATGCTTGCGGCATTTCGTCCGTCTCTTTGTTCTGTCCAAATTCTTTCAAGGTCGTCTTTGTCTTTCATCCATTCGGGAGTCGATAAAATAATTACAAATTAAAACCTGGGGTCGATGTTATCGATTTACCCATCACACGAAATTACCTGCCTTGTTGCAAGATACAAAAACCAATAATTATGGTAGTCAAATAATGTTAAACTAAAAGCAGATCCAGAAGCAATCCTGTTACATTGAGATTATCTCAATTCTACAGGTGAGCAACCGAAAGAGATTGAAAGGGCTAAAACTTTACTCCCTACAAAGGAAATGTAATAATTTTAACGCAAGCGTGCACACACACATATACATACACACATAATAAACATGACTATATATACTGAGTATTCCATATGTATCATAATGTAATCCTTGTATTGTTCTTTGCACACCTTAATGATTTGCCATACAAGATAATTGTAAACTGAGTATGGACCATGTAAGATCGTATTTTGTCTTTGCTTCCTTAAGCCTCGAAGATTAGTCAGCACTCAAAATAACCTTCTCGACATCAACAATAACTCATGTGACCAACTTAAGGGTAACGTTTATAACTCGAATAATACTACCAACCAACAGAGCAACAATTACAATATCCATGATAATCACCCAAAACCTAACACCAGCAACAATTCAAATAATAAGCTGAGAACATCTAGTGATAATAAAACGATAATATTGACAACAAACATACCGAACAGAACCAATCTCTCCAGTGCCCGATGTACACAAGCCAAAAAAATCAAACAGTTGTGCTCGTGCAGAGATAGATCCAATTGTCCTTTGGATAACCAATGTATGACTAAAAACGTGGTATACAAGTGCACTATAAACACCAGAGGAGGCACCTACTATATATCGGGGCATCGACCGATTTCTTCAAAAATCGATACCACAGTCAGCATCACCAGCTTTCGAAATATCCGTAAACGACATGTAACATCACTGGCCGATTTTATTTGGAGGCTTAAGGAAGCAAAGTCAAAATACGATCTTACATGGTCCATACTTAGACACGCGAGTCCCTACAACACTATATCCCGGAAATACCAGTTATGCACCGAGGGGCACATTAAAAATAAATTCATTGAACAATTACCCATTTGCCTATACGCAGCTAAACACACATTCATATATTACAAAACCGATCATACATAACTTGATGTTTACATGGCGCCCATAACTCTTAATACACATGAACTTGAGGAACTATATTTGAATAACTTGTATTTGACATATGATCTTGCAATCTAGATCAATATATGTATAAGTGTATATGTATATGTATATGTATACATATATATATATATATGTATACATATATATATATGTATACATATATATATGTGTGTGTGTGTGTATGTGTGTATATACATATATGTGTACGTGTATGTTTGTATGTGTGTACATAGATGTGTGTGCGTGCGTATATATGTAAATATATATATATAGATTTATATATGTCTACATATTCATCTGTGCGCATTTGCATTTTGTATGTGTATGTACATATTAGTGCGAATATGTGTATACGTGTATGCGGGCGCGTGTCTATGTGTGCATATGCATGCATACATGTTATATATGTGTGTATTGTATAGTATATATATATGTATATATATATATCTATATATATGTATATATGTATGTATATATATATATGATATATATATATAATATATATAGTATATATCATAGTATGTATGTATATATATATGAATACACATATATATTTACTTATATGTATACCGCAAGTGTAACTGACACGTGAGTGTCAAACTTCCTGCATCTTACTTTATGTACGAATGTATGCGTATATCTATCTATGCTATGTACGTATATTTATGTAAATATACACATTTGTACCTGCGTATATCTGTTCCTATATATATATATATATATATATATATATATATATTATATATATATATATATATATATATATATATATATAGTATGTATGTTATATTCGTCCATACGTGTACGTAAACGCGTGTATCTGATTGTGTGTATATGCCCATATACTTGGATGTGCGTGTGCGAGCGCTTATGCATATGTGCGTCTTACACGAACACAAAAAATTATTTGTCTAAATATTTTCTTCCTTTCAACGTCTACTTTTCTTTCTCTTAACACACCAGCGAAAGCTCATTACGTCATTTTCTCTAAACTAGAATGCATACTTTCCACGTTCATATTTGAATTTTTCATTTCACTAAATTTTCTGTTTCTACTCATACTCGAAATTGACGGACATATAGCTGTACGTAAGCCGGCTGAAGAAATCTCAATGAGATGTTTTATTGATGTACCTGAAGAGACCCCGAACGGGTCGAGACATGTGATTTACCTAATAAAGTCTATTATATACTCCATCTTCTAGTTTATTAATACTATACACACTCGCAAGTATATAGTGGAATTTGCAGAAAGGCAAAAGACGAAAACAGCTTTATAAACAAGCAGGTGTATTAGTTTCACGCCTGGACGGTGAGAATGTCTTTTACTTTTCGAACCTACGCCCTTCAAGAGAGAAGAACAGAAGTATTAAACAAAGAGCGAATAAAAAAAACTTGTGGATTTAGCAATCAATCATAGCAACTGGTAGGAATATATATATATATATATATATACTATATATATATATATATATATAGATATATATATATATATATTATATATATATATATATATATATATATATATATTTTATATATATATATATTATATAATAACAGAATTGTGAAGTATATTTGGCACCTAAATGTGGTTGGCCCATATGGGACGATGCTACTGTAACTTATAGCTCTAGGAAGACGTCTCCTCCGGCTGGCTAACAACACACTGTCCGATTAGTATTTGCGAAAGGAATTCATCATACCCACCTCTAGACTGACGTGATACACAGTGATCTGGGTTTCTGCGTAGTAACCCGTCATCAGCGTGTGATAATCACCAGCTAGTGATGAGAAGTGATTTCGAACGCAAAATACTATATGCTTTTTTCCAGTGAAAAAAGTCACTGATCTCGAAAAAGGAGAAACAAGCAATAATAAATCTCTGAGTCAGATGTAAAGAGTAGCTATAAACTACAGTAGCATATATAACAGAAATATACAGTAGTATATATAACGGAAAATATACATCTAAAACGCAGCTGTTTTCGGACTTGTGGTACGCGTCTCTAAAGAATAATATGACAAGACAATAATATTATCAGTTCCAAGTTTTAACGGCATCGGATTGCCTCCAACAGAGTGAAATAATCGTAATAAATGTGTATATGTTGGGTTGGCTACACACACAGAAACAACAAGCATATACATACATACCCCCCCACACACACACACATATGTATGTATGCTGCTCCAGATTATTCTTGATCGAGACATCCTATAGCAGAAAAGCATTTTGATCGTGGCCATCGCGTCTTTTTATTAGCATTAAGGAACACTGAACAGATGTCATGTCCCTTCAAGACAATTGGTCATGACAGTAAATTTTTCTCTTATTTATTGGCAAGCAAAGATCTACGTTAGTGGCACTGCCTCGTCGATTCTATGTCTATGTTTGTATGTTCCGACGTCGTTAAACAAATATTAAATCATTAAGTCCGCATTACTCACTATTACCATTTGACTACTAACCTCGATAACATATTTAAATTGCTGCACTAAAACATTCTTTTGTAATTTTTCATAGGACGGCAGAAAAAAAAATTATGAAATGCCATGACATTGTAACTGCATTTCACAGAAGCCTTGATTTCCTAAGCTTATATATACTATTGGTTTGCGGTTCGGTCCCACTGCATGTGTATATGTACATGAATATATATATAGGTATATATATATACGTACATGTATGTATATGTATATATATATTTCTATATATATGTATACATATATGTTTGTATATATATATGTGGTATGTGTATAATAACCATATATATATATATATATATATATATATATATATATAATACATATATATATATATATATATGTAATATACATGTATGTATATATGTATATATATGTCTATATATATATATGTATTTGTATACATGCATATACATGTATGTGAATATATATATATATGTATGTATGTATATATATATGTATATATGTATATATATATGTCTGTGTGCGTGTGTGTGTGTGTGTGTTTGTATTCGCATATGTGTGCTTGTCCTCAAATCCTCACCGCTCCGCTGACAAGCGACATGGATACGTTTATATCTTTGTAACATAGTGGTTGGTTAAAAGACCCCGAGGTAATAAATACCACACCGAAAATGCAAGCACCACCGGAGTCGATTAGTTCGACTAAAGCACTTCGGAGTGCTGCCCCTGCATGGGCATATTCCAGTGACTAAAATATTTTTAAAATATATGATACATGTCATTTTGTGACTCACTATCTCCTATAATTCAATGTTTTATTTTTGTTGTGCATAGTAAAAGGATTCCCGTTCAGGTGTCTTATTATACACCATACTTGAAAGCGGGCATTTATACACTATATCTTGAAGAACGGTGGTCACGCGTATACTTGTGTGCCCGAATGTTGATTTTGACATCTGAATGGAGTAAACAATTAGATTCCCCGCAATTGTGTGTCGTTAGAGCAGGTCAATAAGTCAGCACAACGATTTTTCCGGCTTAAACTTCACATATATTTGAGTGTTACACTGAATAGGATAAAGTAAATATGTTTTCTAATGTGTAGTTTGTTTCTGTTACTTTGATGACTTTGTCATTAATTCGATTTTCGATTTTAATTAATTATTTCCATGTTAGTAACAATTTTTACATATCGTTTTATTTTAAAACATTCAAAACACTTTATGCCTGGGAAAACAACAAATATAAATCGATTATGTATTCTGACGAGTAAAAAAGAATTGTCCATATGATATATAATGTAATATGTAATATCGGTTAGTTGTGTTTTATATGTATGTATATATATATAATATATATATATATATATATATATATATTTAATATATATATATATATATACTTACTTTACTTTTATTTGTTTCAGTCATTTGACTGCAGTCATGCTGGAGCACCACCTTTAGTCGAGCAAATCAACCCCAGTACTTATTCTTTGTAAGACTAGAGCTTATTTTATCGGTTACTCTTGCCGAACCGTTAAGTAACGGGGACGTAAACACACCAACATCGGTTGTCAAGTGATGTTTGGGTTACAAACACAGACACACAAACATACATACACACACACACACACACACATATACGACAGGCTTCTTTCAGTTTCCATCTACCTAATCCACTCGGCCCGAGGTTATAGGAGATGACAATTGCCCAAGGTGTCACGCAGTGGGACTGAACCCGGAACCATGTGGCTGGTAATCAAGCTACTTACAACACAACCACTCCTTACATATATATATATATATATCCTTTTTTTATCCTTTAATATGTTTTTAGCTATAGATTGCGACCTTACGTCGGACCGGCTTCCAGTGCTTAATCAGCAAATCGATCTTAGTTCTTATTTTAATATCTGGTATTTTAATATCGTCGTCTTAAACCGAATCGCTAAGACTTTACACCAACACCGGATGTCGAGTGGGGTTAAAGATAGACACAAAGACACAACACGTATACATACACATGTTATATGTGTGTGTGTGTGTGTTGTGTGTGTGTGTGTGTGTGTTGTGTGTTGTGTGTGGTGTGTGACGGTTTCACACAGTTTCCAGGTAACACATTCTCTGATAAGGCCTTGGTCAGATCGGGGATGTAGCAGAAGATATTTGTCCTTGGTGTCGAGCCGTAGTCGGAACCCGAAATGATGTGATTACAAAAAGCAAGCTTCTTAAGCACGCGTTAATGCCTGCATGAATGGAAAAATATGGAACACTTCACAAATTTGCATATCATCCTAATATACATATATTATAATATATAATATATGATCTTTAATATATGTATATATATATATCCTTTTTTTATCATCTAATGTTTTTTAGCTATTAGATTGCGACCTTACTGTCGGACCGGCTTCCAGGGCTTAATCGAGCAAATCGATCTTAGTTCTTATTTTAATATCTGGTATTTTAATATCGTCGTCTTAAACCGAATCGCTAAGACTTAAACCAACACCGGATGTCGAGTGGGGGTTGAAAGATAGACACAAAGACACAGACACGTATACATACACATGTATATATGTGTGTGTGTGTGTGTTGTGTGTGTGTGTGACGGGTTTCACACAGTTTCCAGGTAACACATTCTCTGATAAGGCCTTGGTCAGATCGGGGATGTAGCAGAAGATATTTGTCCTTGGTGTCGAGCCGTAGGTCGGAACCCGAAATGATGTGATTACAAAGCAAGCTTCTTAAGCACGCGTTAATGCCTGCATGAATGGAAAAATATGGAACACTTCACAAATTTGCATATCATCCTAATATACATATAATTATATATATAATATATAGATCTTTAATATATGTATATATATATATATATATATCGTGTAATAATTAAAATATATGCATACATACAAACATATATGTACGTACCTACATCTACATGTATATATACATGCATATATAAATATATATACGTGTGTACAGGACACCACAAATAGACGTAGAACTCAACGAGAAACGAAAAAGTAAAAACGGCATGGAACGGACCATTTTTAACAACGAAAAAACAGAGTACAAGACAACTACACAAGGAAAAATCCCCTTCATCAGCTGTCCCTAGTTCAACTCCAGCGTGTTTCGAAGGGACAGCTGATGAAGGAGATTTTTGCATGTATATATACATGTAGATGTAGGTACGTACATATATGTTTGTATGTATGCATATATTTTATTTATTACACTATTGTATGACTGAGCGTCCTCGCGTCGATTCGATTCGATTCGTTTGGTTTCGTTTCGTTTCTTCTTCTTCTCTAACCGGGTTTTATATATAATAATATATATTAATATATATATATATAAAATCTATATATATATTAATATAATATACATACAAATATAATATATATATATTAAATAATATATATATAAGTATATATATAATTCATAAAAATTCATATGAAATTAATATCATGTATGAAGTTATTTTTGGTTTTGCTTTTAAACTATCGAGGAAAGAGAGCAATAGTGAAAATGGTTGAAGTTGTTTTAATACAATAAAAATAACAACATAGAAGAATATATTAAGCGCCGTATTTGATGGCATATGAGTCGCACTTATTTTTTAGATAAATTTCTAAAAACAAGAAACAAAATAACCACCTAGAAACTATAAACGAATTTTGGCCTCCCATAACCTAATTATGCCCCCTCCCCCTCATACGCTCTCTTTCTTGAATATCCGTTGCTGAAATCGTGGTATTTATTATGTCTGTGCGTCGTTAATGTTACCAAATACGGCACTTGCCGTATGGATATATTATTCAGTCTTCAGACCGTCTGCGAATTATGTATCTTTTCTGTATAACCTAGTGGAGCGCGCGTGTCTTAGCGATTAGTTTAATCGACTTACGATCGTAAGGTCGTGTGTACAGTTCTTGGGTCGCGTTGTGTCCTTGAACTTGACACTTTAGTTTACGTTTCTCCAGCCCACTCAGCTACTAAAAATGAGTAGCACCTGTATTTTGAAGGACCGGCTTTGTCACATTCTGTGTCACGCTGATTCTCACTGAAAGCTACGTTAACGTTACGCGTGCTCAGCCACATGCACAATAACTTAACAAACTGTCTGTTCCATTGGTCGGATCATCAGGAATGCTCGTCGTAACCGACGAAGTGCCACTTAATAGAGTTACTATACCGGAAAATGTAAAAAAAAAAAGACACTTTTTGCAAACAAAACATTTAAAAAATAAAAAATGCGTGCAATAAATATCATAGTTACAAAAAAGGAAGCGAGCTGGCAGGACCGTAGCACGACGGGGAAAATCCTTAGCGGCGTTTCGTCTGTCTTTAGGTTCTGAGTTCAATTTCCTGCGAGGTTGACTTTGCCTTTCATTCTTTCGGGGTCGATAAATTAAATGCCAGTTGTGTAATGACGTCGATCTAATCAACTGGCCCCCTCCCCCACCAAATTTCGAGAGTTGTGCCTTGAATAGAAAAGAATATATACTATAGTTAGAAAAAATAGCAGCGAGCTGGCAGAACCGTTAGCGCGCCGGGGAAAATCCTTAAAGGCATTTCGTCAGTTCTTACATTCTGAATTCAAATTCCGCCAAGATTGACGTTGCGTTTTATCCTTTCGGGTTTTCTATAAAATAAATATCAGATGAACACTTGGGTTTGTCGATGTAATCGATTCACCTACTCCCTCAAAATTGATGGCGTTTTGTCAAAAGAGAAGGAAATGTTTGAAAGATGCCCAAATCTAGAAGTATTTAAAAGCTAACCCAATTAAAACTCGACAATTACCTCATTGTTACATACAAATAGATCTGTAGATCAACAAATACGATTTTCAGTTTATGAAAATCTCCCCCTGGTCCTTAAAATAGATACAAATATCTGAATATCTGTTCCTCTCAGTAATAACACTGTATTTCACCGGACCGACGAAAAATAATGCAGGGTATTACAAACCAGCTGCGCGTAGAAAATTAAGAAAAAACTGATTTTAGTTAGCAAATCAGGTGTATCAATCTGTGAGAATTTATTGATGATCTATGTACATTTTTTTAACGTAAGTGAAGGTGTGTGACTTAGTGGTGAGGGCATTCCGATCACGATCGTAAGGTCGTGAGTTCAATTCGCGGCGATGCGTTCTATCCTTGAGCAAGACACTTTATTTCACGTTGCTCCAGTACACTCAGTTTGATAAAAAGAGTTGTACCTATATTTCAAAGGGTCAGCCTTGTCACACTGTGTCACCGTGTCACGCTGAATCTCCCTGAGAACATTAAGGGTACACGTGTCTGTGAAGTGGTCAGCCACTTGCAAGTTAATTTCATGGGGAAGCTGTTCCGTTGATCGTATCAGCTGTGGCACTTGTCGTCGTAACCGACGGAGTGCTCCCCGTCTTCTGTATTAACGTAAACAAGATATATGAGCATTTTTTTCTCTGTAAATCGTTGAAAACAGAAACAAAGGACAAACAGTTTTCAAAAATTAACAAATTATCTTGAAATTTGGCATTACATTGGTTTCAATTTTTTGCACAAGGCCAGCAATTTCAACCTCATTACTCAACTTGCCCTTATTTTATCCAACCTGAAAGGATGAAAAGCAAAGTCAACCTCCGCAGAATTCGAACTTAGAGCGTAAAGACTGATGAAATACAGTTAAGCATTTTGCTCGACCTTTAAACGGTCCCGCCAGCTCGCGCTGCCTTATCAGCAATATATTCCCATCACTTTTATAACATGAGCATATGATGCCGATCCCTCAATTTGTGAAGCTGGTCCAGTATCAAGGAAACAGGAAATGTCTAATCTATTAGCAATTTACTGTGCAAGGCATCATCAACGTGGTGTCCTTAAAAACCTTCATGAGCAGCTGTTTTCACCTCTAGATTTTAGTAATTTTTCGATGTTAACATAACCAAAACTAGGGCTTTGAACTAGAGTATAATTATATTATTCTAGTAATTATGGTGGAGGCGAAATGGCCTAGTGGTTAGGGCAGAGAATTCGCGGCGGTCGTAGGATCGCGGCTTTGATTCCCAGACAGGGCGTTGTGAGTGTTTATTAAGCGAAAATGCCTAAAGTTCCAAGAGGCTCTGGCAAACCCTGTATTCTTTCACCATAACTATCATTCACTATTTCTTCCTGTTTCTGTTTACCTGTATTTCAAAGGGCCAGCCTTTTCACACTCTGTGTTACACTGAATCTTCCCGTGAACTACGTTAAGGGTACACGTGTCTGTGGGTGCTTAGCAGCTTGCACGTTAATTTCACAAGCAGGCTGTTCCGTTGATCGGATCAACTGGAACATTCATCATCGTAGCCGACGGAGTGCCACGATCAATTATGACAAAATGGTAGTGATTATTTGGAAAATAACTTCTCCCAAATGGAATTCTTTAGCTGTAAAAAAGCTTTCTTTTTATATCCTTTTTTCCAGCTTTGCGCGGCACTCGCTCAAGTTTTATTTATAACTCATTAATACTAACAAATAAATTGTGAGACTTTATGTCAATTTATTCGTCCACATGTGATTTTAACTGACATTTATGACAAATTGAACGATCTGAGTTTGCAGCTATAAAGGAAAACTTTTGATTTAATGCAAAATATGTATGCATTCAACAGCTTATAAGTAAAATTACTTACGCAAGCAAAATACGTTCTGTCACTTCTATAAGAAACCATCTCAGTTCTTTACAGATTACTACATGTTCAGCGGCTGTTTAGTATCCTCCTTGTTGATTTGACGTCAAATCAGTTTAGGCGATGACTGCAGCATGTGTCTGCTTCAAGTCGTTACTTTAATTTTCCTTTTGAATATAATATAAAGGGGATTTATTTGTCCTATAAAAATTCCATAGAAACAAAATCACCGCTTGTGGGTTAAAAATTATACCAAATGTCTATCTAGTTTTTCTAGAGCAAAATAAGTAGTCCCCAGAAATGTGGCACTCTTCACAGCTCGACTAAAGCTGGAGAGATTGCTTACAATTTGAGAAAATCAAGATTGCAAAAGACGATTACAGTGGAATTTGGTAGAATTCGTGGGGATGCCTTATTGGTATTATGTGGTAGATTCTCAGGTATGTCTGACTGGGTGGCCCTTTATTATGTTTTTGCACCTTTTTTCATTATCTTGTATTCTGGAGAAAAGCTCTTTGCGAATGGTCTATCACTAGCTTTCATGTTGTGCAAAGTAGCCGATTTAGAGAGAAGTAAATAGAAAAAAAGAAAAAGAAAAGAATAAAGGGATCGAATAAATTAATCCGTGTGCTTGGCTGAAACTATGTGAAGGATATAAAGAAAGTCAATTTCAACAGGATTGAACGCAGAGCGCAGTTAACCGGACCAAATATCTCAAGGTACGGCATTCTATCCGATGCTCTATCGACGTTATGTCAATACACTGCCTGCATACCTTCCAACAAAATCTAAAATTGAAAACCCAACTGTTATCAATTTATCTTTCATAACATCAAAGCGATAAAAAAAAAAACTAAGAGGAAATCCAGAGACCGAAGAATCCATTGTGTGTTATTATAAACGTTGAACGTCTATATACTGACACTTTGATAAATTTTTCTCTTTCATACTACTTAATATAGTGGCTTTCATTTTATTTCTGGTATATATTTTATTCCTTTGAATAAATTTAGAACGAGTAACGTATAAATATAATCGACTGACTCTTACTATATATTTCTTTATAAGAAATATATAAAAATAAAAAAGAAAATTTGGCTCTGTGCCTAATCGAAATACATCAAAATTTGATTATATTAGGCGACGATATGGCAGACAGGAAAAAGATCCAGTTTCTTAACTGTCTGATTTCAAATCATGCTGGTGGTCAAATTTCACCTTTCATTTCTTAAAAAGTCAATAAACTAGGCATTAGATATATAAACATACTAAAAGGCAATTCAATTGACTGTATACACCACATTGCCTGCATATATATATATATTATATATATATATATATTATATATATATATATATATATATAATAGAAACCCACAACTAACGAATAGCAACAAGAAAAACTAAGTTTGTGCTTATGTAACAAATCAATATTTATTCTGTTCATTTGCTTGATTCATTATCTGATGATCTTTGTGCGCTTGCCAACTTGTTTGTTTGCTATGTTTCCTATTTGATTTCACGGATATCAATTAACGGTTTACCTTTTGTTAAGTGGAACTTTCTCTGTGATACTGATATTCAATGTAACAGGTGTTAGAAAGAAGAAGTAATAGTAACATACAAAAACAAAACAAAAAATTTTAAAGGCCTGGTTAGTCTAGTGAGGGAGAAAGAGAGAGAGAGAAAGAGAGAGATGGGGGAGTGAAATAAGACGTTTGATTATTAACGTGGGAGCGTGAACAAATATGGATGTTTATTTGTACTAAACACTTGTATAATCTTGAGCATAAAGATAATAGAAAATAAATTCAGCAACAAACATACGCCTACGCCCGAATATAAACATGTGTGTATGCAAGTATGAATGTATGTAAAAGATGTCTACATATATGTGTGCGTGTTTGTGTATTATATATATATATATATATATATATATATACCGTGGCACTCCGTCGGTTACGACGACGAGGGTTCCAGTTGATCCGATCAACGGAACAACCTCCACAGACACGTGTACCCTTAACGTAGTTTACGAGGAGATTCAGCGTGACATACAGGCTGACAAAGTAAGCCCTTTGAAATACAGGTAGAACAGAAATAGGAAGAAAGAGTGTGAGAAAGAAAGTTGAGGTGAAAGAGTACAGCAGGATTCGCCACCACTCCCTGCCAGATTCTCGTGAAACTTTAGGTGTTCTCTACCAGATAAGTAAAAACTAGATAACCAAAAACAATGAACGAAAGTGAAATATCGACTCCAAAAAGTGTAAAGTTGACCTTCGTGGTATTTGAGCCCAGAATTCAGTGAGTCGGAAAGGTAACAACCAGAAAGCAAAATATCTACCTCTCTGACAACTCGTCCAAATGACTGCCTATGAAGCTGAACTCAAATAAAGAGAAATACAAAAGAAACAAACAAAATTCTGTTGATAATTTTCGTAAGTCAATGATCTGAGATCAAATCTTAATGGGGTCTATATTTTATATAACTTTTCTTCAGAAAGAAGCTCCATGATCATGAATTTTGCAAATGTTCTAAAACAGGGGTAACTGATAGGGTTAATACTACATTTGAGCTATTCCAAGTGGATGACCGCAGATGAGACATGCGGCAGAACAGGGGAGACATTTTTAAGTAATGGTGTTCTGTAAATACTTATTATTTCATGCGGCCTATCGTCAGAGGGGTCACAGTATAGGTATCAAGACGATTACAAATGAGCAAGTAAAAAGTGTCTAAACAGATATCGAACAACACTTGTTCACACATATACAGAAAAAAACCTCTATGCAAACAAATTAATATGTATATGTGTTTGAATATATATATATATATATATATATATATATATATGATTATATTTATGCATGTACGTGTGTATGTATAAGTTTATACACACAGACACACAGATGCACACACGCACAACACACACATATATACATATATATGAGTGTATTATAGTTCGCATGAAGCATTGAGTATTGTTTGTAAAGAATAAAAAGTCTTCAATGGTATAACAATGCACTATAATACATACATATATATATATATATTATATATATATATATATATATGATTATATTTATGCATGTACGTGTGTATGTATAAGTTTATACACACAGACACACAGATGCACACACGCACAACACACACATATATACATATATATGAGTGTATTATAGTTCGCATGAAGCATTGAGTATTGTTTGTAAAGAATAAAAAGTCTTCAATGGTATAACAATGCACTATAATACATACATATATATATATATATATATATATATATATATATAACACTCTAATGGGAGCCTTAACTCCCAGATTTTAGTCATTTCGTTTATGATCCAAACTAGGTCAAAAGTACTGAATGTATCTTTATGAAATTTGGAAATTATATTCTATGCATAAGGGCATTAACCCACATGACAATTCATATATTTTTGCTGTTGATGAAATTTTAACCATAGATATTAGACACAAATGAAGTAATATTTATAAAATTTCATCTTCTTACAAAGTTAGAAAGACCCCTCCATGCTTAATTTTGTCATTTTATCTAAGCAAAAACGAATACAGTAGTACTCTTGGAAGCTGTAGGGTTACCCGATCATAAAAGTTGGGCAGTATTTCTACTCAATGGTACAACAGTGCAACAGTTTGCTTTGACATACACTTACATTGTGATTTCTGCAATGTGTTGCATAAATTGTCAAGTAAATTAGAGGCATATTTGCCTCCACTGATTCAGTTGCAAAGTGTTGGGTAACTTTATTTGATTGCAAACCTCCTTTCAGTCTTTTTGTTATCACTCGGTCACACATAGTCCCCAGATGGTAACATTGATTTTAAGGCCTTGCCAGATGAGTGACTGGTTATTCAAAGACATTTATAGATTTTTAATTTATCCTGTCCAGTTACGTATCAGCATAGTGGTCATCTGCAAACTCCAGAGGTGTCACTTTAATTTCTCCTTAGCCCTCACGTCACGTAGTTGTTAATGTTTATTTCAGTTGGGTCACGCCGTTCCAATTGCTATAGGTTTGTAATGCATCTTACGGCTGTGCTTGTCACCTGGATGGTGAGGAATCCTACATTGGGAGTGGTAACGACTAGGGCAGGGTAACTAACTGCTTATTGTGATCATTCGTCTTTTGGTTCCCTGTAGCTTTGCTCTCTTTTACAACCCCAGTGAACATATATTTCCTATTTCAAAGAAATTCAAACAATAGATATAAGACCCAATTTAAAAGATTTTCAACAATTCAACTTATCTGGTTGACATTAAGATGCCCACCCCCAACAGGGGCCTTAACTCTCACATTTTAGAGCTCCATGACCTTCATTTTTCAGGAGCAAAATCTTTTTACAGGTTCAATAAGACTGACATTTTGGAATATGCGCATAAAAATCAGTAGTATGGGATACATGTGGCACGATTACAATTTTTTTAGGGTGTGTAAAGAGGGAAATAACCCTGATCTGCAATTTTGATGAAATTCGAAACATAGATATTCCAGTTCATTACAGAAGATATAACAGAAAAGTATAATGTAACCGGGCAACGCCGGGTATCTCTGCTAATATATATATATATATATATATATATATATAATTAAGTTTTCTTACAAATTATATATATATAAATATATATAATTAAGTTTTCATATATTATGTACTTCATAATATATGGGCTGTATTAAGACGTACCCATTGCAAGCTAAATCGAAAGGTAAGGGAAGGAACATAGCTAGGCAATCGATAGGAATACCAAAGCGTAATTTATAGCACGCAACGAAATAAATATACATATAAATTTATATAAATAAATGAATAAAATTGCATGCAAAATTACATGTGAAGACTATGCAGCACGTACGTTGGCTTCACATACCATTCGGTATGTGACCCCATCGTACATGATGTATAGTTTTCACATATAACATTTATATTTATTTCGTTCTGTGCTCTAAATCATGGCTTGGAATTTGGATCTATTGTCAAGATGTTTTCCTTCTATAATTTCTCTTTTATATGTATATATATATATATATATATTATATATATATATATATAATCAAAATAAGCAACAGGATGGCAGGAAGTAATGCAGTACGACGGTTTCAGGCGGTTCCATTTTATTGAACAATGCAATTATTACATCAATTTAACTGTCCTCGCTACGCCCATACCTACTACCTCTTCTTTTAGGGTTACCTTGATATCTTCCCCGCCTCAAATTTTAATACCCTGTCTCTTTAAATGTAAGTTATATATATATTTCTTATCTTTTTCTATAATTTCTTATTTTGTTTTCTTACTTTGATATCCTTAACTATTAACCACTTATCCCTTAAAATTGTTACTGATATTAAATAGATTTTTTAGCTACTAGGTCTATGCGAGATGGTTATACTATATCCATATAAATGTATAAATATTTGTATATGTGTATATAATCATATATGTGCATAACCTATTCGCATCTAATCCATTATAAATTATCTTTCTTGTTCTTGAATAGATACCTTTTAGTTACTTAAGTCTATGCATCTGTGCACATTTATAAATATGAGAGTGTATCTGTACACGTCTTTATGTTTTTCTGATTCTTGGCTTATAATTAATATATAGATAGCATGTTTATCTTCCCTGTATTCCATAAGCAAATGCCCAGAGCAGTCTTTATAGAAGCTACCTAATAAGTAAATAATTAAGTACATGAATGAAATATTAAACTGATTCTACATAATATTTCCTTTTTAATGTTGAAAATTGATGTATATACACATTTTACCTTATTTTGGTTATGATATTTTTGACAATCTTATATTTTTATCAGTATACAACATAAAAATATTGTGTATAAACAATCACCTAGATTACCCCATGATAAAATTTCCTCCGTATTAACATCCTAGGGTTTATTAGCGTCTTGTCCCTTTAACTGGTAATTAGCATCATGATTTAGGGTCTTCCTCAACCCATCCTCTTATAAACAGTTTCTACCCAATTTACTACTCCTAATATCTTGACAATATTATGACCATACCTAGCTATAAGCTGTCGACTCAGTCTTGCCCTTCATTCCAGACACAATCCGCTAGTATTAGATTCAGTAGTTGATAAAAAACATAAATAAATTAGAAATGGACCACAATCCTTTATAAGCTATGACTCCAGTAAACTTCATGCTTTTCTTCGAAGTGTAGTATGTTCTTAGCTACAATATCGACAACATCTTCTTGCTCTGTTGAGTAAAAAAATTATATTAATGTGTCCGACTGATTAAAATTCTATTTATTTGTGCAGCTGATATATATATATATACACACACACACACACACATATATATATATATATATATATATATATATAGTTAATCCAAACAAGAAAGCACAAAAAAAAACACAACAAGGCGTGGACGTGGAACAAATATAATATTATTGGACGCTCAGGAAAGAAGGAAAGAAGGAGGGTTTAACGTTTCGAGCGGAGCTCTTCGTCGGAAACATAGGAGAAGGAAAGATCCAGAGAAGGGAAGACAGAGGAAAAAAATCGCCAACGGTCCATACGAGGTCACATATATATATATATATACTATTTCTAGCAGGTCGAATAACAGCATTCAGCTTCCTTGTTTTGCTTTCTTGCTGCTTAACTTCTCAGTAGAGAAGTCGAAGAAAGAGAGGACGAGCAGCGTATGCATGTGTGCGTTCGTGAGTGTGTGTGTGTGTGTGTGTGCAAGTATGCAAACGGAACTGTATTGCATTTCATTAGAAACAGTTGAACAGACGCACTTCTTGTCTCAGTTTGCGTTAGAGTATAATATTAGTCTGGATACAGAGTGTTTCTGAGATTACTCAATGATTACTTTATTTTTCTAAAATTTTGCAATCCTTACTATTTAATGTGGCATCGAGTGACAGAAAACTTTAAAAAAAAAGTCTGTGAACTTAAATGTGGCATAGAAACCTGAGTTAATTGATAGATTATAACAGCGCATCACTGTAGCATGTGTTTGTGAAATTTATGGCATTAAAAACAAAACAAAACAAATCAAATGCTTCTAAGGAATACAAACGAAAGGCTAAATGGCAACATTTCTATTTCAACCAGAATATTGATAGCACTAAATATGGTCCTTCAGTGTCTTGTAGAAAACTCCTTTAAAGATACAAATCGGTTAACTGTAATATACACCAGCTCATATAATGTCTGGTTTACTTCAGAACTGTTTTGTGACTGATTCTTAATGTTTTTGATAATAAATTCCTCTAACCTGAACTTCTGAAGGGGTCACCTTAGAATGTGCAGGTAGTATCGGTTCTTGACAACATCGTTTTTTACTCTAATGCTGAGACCTTGTTATGGGATCTCTCTCTATATAAACGGCAGTTTGTCTGTGCGTGTTTCTGTGTGTCTGTTTTCTCGTACCCTCACTCTCTACCACGGCTTTCAACCGATTCTGATGAAACTTGACACACACATAGCCCAATGTCATAATTCAAAACTAACGCAGCGAAAATTTTGAAAAGTTCCCCCAGTTCTGAAAAAAATCGATAAATTCGACATGGGGTCGAGAATAAAAAAAACAAACCACAGACTGTCTAGGGGACGCAACTCAACCTTTTTTTACTCTCAAAAAAAAATTTACCATCATTTTTTTTCCATTTGTTTGCTGTTTTTTGGCTATAACTCTCTAAAAATGCTTTATAGTTATTTCCCTTACAAACCTGAGCAACGCCGGGCGATACTGCTAGTCTGTTATAAAATATATCAGGATGACAAAATGTCTATTTTGTCATGCTAACACAGCCAAGGAAATAGTTGTTGACTACCCGATTTGTATACGATTCAGTTCGAAAACTATGTGTGGTGTCAGAAGATGAAGTCTTCTAG
>NC_043002.1:80433117-80438117 GCF_006345805.1 Octopus sinensis | reverse complement strand
TATCAATTAATCAATTTAGGGTAGCAAAAAATTCAGTAAAAATTTATCGCTACCAGCGGCCTAATAGAAAAGAGAAAATAGTCAAAGACTAAATATGTATAAATATAACAATTTAGGAATGGCCTAAACAGGCCATTCGTCCACTAGAAAGAGCAGCCATAACTCCAACCGCCAAGTAGGTAATTCGGAAATAAGGTGAAAATTTAAAAACATTTACCCTAATTCATCTTTTATACGATGCATCGTTTCAGTGTCTTTAATGATAGACCAGCTTAATTAAATTAAATTAAGCTAGTCTACCATAGGTCACACTTCATCAGTAAAAGAAACCTGGAGAGACGGATATAACGAGGCGACTGTATCAATGCCTCGAGAATATCTGTCTTAAAATTTTCAAGACCAACGCATTCGCGCCAAACTTATCGGCAGCAAATATTAACTGCCGATTCAATCTCAGAATTAGTCAGAAAATTATCAATTAATCAATTTAGGGTAGCAAAAAATTCAGTAAAAATTTATCGCTACCAGCGGCCTAATAGAAAATAGTTATGGCTGCTCTTTCTAGTGGACGAATGGCCTGTTTAGGCCATTCCTAAATTGTTATATTTATACATATTTAGTCTTGACTATTTTCTCTTTTCTATTAGGCCGCTGGTAGCGATAAATTTTACTGTGATTTTTTGCTACCCTAAATTGATTAATTGATAATTTTCTGACTAATTCTGAGATTGAATCGGCAGTTTATATTTGCTGCCGATAAGTTTGGCGCGAATGCGTTGGTCTTGAAAATTTTAAGACAGATATTCTCGAGGCATTGATACAGTCGCCTCGTATATATCCGTCTCTCCCGGTTTCTTTTACTGATGAAGTGTGACCTATGGTAGACTAGCTTAATTTAATTTAATTAAGCTGGTCTATCATTAAAGACACTGAAACGATGCATCGTATAAAAGATGAATTAGGGTAAATGTTTTTAAATTTTCACCTTATTTCCGAATTACACTACTTGGCGGTTGGAGTTATGGCTGCTCTTTCTAGTGGACGAATGGCCTGTTTAGGCCATTCCTAAATTGTTATATTTATACATATTTAGTCTTTGACTATTTTCTCTTTTCTATTAGGCCGAGGTAGCGATAAATTTTTACTGAATTTTTTGCTACCCTAAATTGATTAATTGATAATTTTCTGACTAATTCTGAGATTGAATCAGCAGTTTATATTTGCTGCCGATAAGTTGGCGCGAATGCGTGGTCTTGAAAATTTTAAGACAGATATTCTCGAGGCATTGATACAGTCGCCTCGTTATATATCCGTCTCTCCCAGGTTTCTTTTACTGATGAAGTGTGACCTATGGTAGACTAGCTTAATTTAATTTAATTAAGCTGGTCTATCATTAAAGACACTGAAACGATGCATCGTATAAAAGATGAATTAGGGTAAATGTTTTTAAATTTTCACCTTATTTCCGAATTACACTACTTGGCGGTTGGAGTTATGGCTGCTCTTTCTAGTGGACGAATGGCCTGTTTAGGCCATTCCTAAATTGTTATATTTATACATATTTAGTCTTTGACTATTTTCTCTTTTCTATTAGGCCGCTGGTAGCGATAAATTTTTACTGAATTTTTTGCTACCCTAAATTGATTAATTGATAATTTTCTGACTAATTCTGAGATTGAATCGGCAGTTTATATTTGCTGCCGATAAGTTTGGCGCGAATGCGTTGGTCTTGAAAATTTTAAGACAGATATTCTCGAGGCATTGATACAGTCGCCTCGTATATATCCGTCTCTCCCAGGTTTCTTTTACTGATGAAGTGTGACCTATGGTAGACTAGCTTAATTTAATTTAATTAAGCTGGTCTATCATTAAAGACACTGAAACGATGCATCGTATAAAAGATGAATTAGGGTAAATGTTTTTAAATTTTCACCTTATTTCCGAATTACACTACTTGGCGGTTGGAGTTATGGCTGCTCTTTCTAGTGGACGAATGGCCTGTTTAGGCCATTCCTAAATTGTTATATTTTATATATTTAGTCTTTGACTATTTTCTCTTTTCTATTAGGCCGCTGGTAGCGATAAATTTTTACTGAATTTTTTGCTACCCTAAATTGATTAATTGATAATTTTCTGACTAATTCTGAGATTGAATCGGCAGTTTATATTTGCTGCCGATAAGTTTGGCGCGAATGCGTTGGTCTTGAAAATTTTAAGACAGATATTCTCGAGGCATTGATACAGTCGCCTCGTATATATCCGTCTCTCCCAGGTTTCTTTTACTGATGAAGTGTGACCTATGGTAGACTAGCTTAATTTAATTTAATTAAGCTGGTCTATCATTAAAGACACTGAAACGATGCATCGTATAAAAGATGAATTAGGGTAAATGTTTTTAAATTTTCACCTTATTTCCGAATTACACTACTTGGCGGTTGGAGTTATGGCTGCTCTTTCTAGTGGACGAATGGCCTGTTTAGGCCATTCCTAAATTGTTATATTTATACATATTTAGTCTTTGACTATTTTCTCTTTTCTATTAGGCCGCTGGTAGCGATAAATTTTTACTGAATTTTTTGCTACCCTAAATTGATTAATTGATAATTTTTGACTAATTCTGAGATTGAATCGGCAGTTTATATTTGCTGCCGATAAGTTTGGCGCGAATGCGTTGGTCTTGAAAATTTTAAGACAGATATTCTCGAGGCATTGATACAGTCGCCTCGTATATATCCGTCTCTCCCAGGTTTCTTTTACTGATGAAGTGTGACCTATGGTAGACTAGCTTAATTAATTAATTAAGCTGGTCTATCATTAAAGACACTGAAACGATGCATCGTATAAAAGATGAATTAGGGTAAATGTTTTTAAATTTTCACCTTATTTCCGAATTACACTACTTGGCGGTTGGAGTTATGGCTGCTCTTTCTAGTGGACGAATGGCCTGTTTAGGCCATTCCTAAATTGTTATATTTATACATATTTAGTCTTTGACTATTTTCTCTTTTCTATTAGGCCGCTGGTAGCGATAAATTTTTACTGAATTTTTTGCTACCCTAAATTGATTAATTGATAATTTTCTGACTAATTCTGAGATTGAATCGGCAGTTTATATTTGCTGCCGATAAGTTTGGCGCGAATGCGTTGGTCTTGAAAATTTTAAGACAGATATTCTCGAGGCATTGATACAGTCGCCTCGTATATATCCGTCTCTCCAGGTTTCTTTTACTGATGAAGTGTGACCTATGGTAGACTAGCTTAATTTAATTTAATTAAGCTGGTCTATCATTAAAGACACTGAAACGATGCATCGTATAAAAGATGAATTAGGGTAAATGTTTTTAAATTTTCACCTTATTTCCGAATTACACTACTTGGCGGTTGGAGTTATGGCTGCTCTTTCTAGTGGACGAATGGCCTGTTTAGGCCATTCCTAAATTGTTATATATATATATATATATATACATCTCAATCTTTTATAATAAAAATTAGACGAAAGACAGGCAAAATATAACACCCTATATTGGATTATCTATAAATTAAATGATATATATACAAATATATATATAAATAGATAGATAGATATATAAGTATATGTATATGTATATATATATGTATGTATACGCATGGTGACATGCAGTGGAACTGAACCTGGAACCATGTAGTCGGGAAGAGAGAACATTTATGCGAATCCCAACTTTTATATGTATATATATATATATATATATATATATATAAACGGCAGTTTGTCTGTCTGTGTGTCTGTGTGGCTGTCAGGTTGTACCCTCACCCTGACCACGGCTTTCAACCGATTCTGATGAAAATTGACACATACATAGCCCAATGTCATAATTCAAAACTAACGCAGCGATAATTTTGAAAAGTTCCCTCAGTTCTGAAAAAAATCGATAAAATTGACATGGGGTCGATAATCTAAGCTTTTTATATGCAACACATTTTCTGTTGTAGTTTTCGCAACTTGCAATCGGGAGACAGCTACGAACATCGTATACATAGAAGTATTCGAGTGAAGAGAAGACATTGCAGCCTACACATGCGCCTTCGTTCCCTAGAGGGAAAGAACTAGATTGGGATTAGTCGTTGCCTACTAGGGGCTCTTACATACCCGGGCAACGCCGGAGTATGCTGCTAGTATATATATATATACAACAGATTGTATGATTGTGTATAGAAGAGTATATTAATCAATGAAATTCCAACATGTGGGATGCATGAGTACGCTGGGCCTGACAGGTTGCAAGACCCACCGTATGACATTTAGACTGTGCAGTTATCAAGTGTTATGCGAGATGTCGGATGAGCCCACTCGGAAAACTTCTAAGATGATGGGGAGACCCAAATGGAAGGGGAAGAGGCAATAGAAGGAAGAGTAGAAGTGCATTTTAACGAGCGATGTATAAGGACATCCACTGTCACAGCAATAAAACGATTAATAAAAGTGACCCAACGAAGTGAGTAATAACGTAGAACCAACAAAAAGCAGGTGTCTCAGTTCGAATCATTAGGGCTCTATTCTGTCTTATCATTCGTAAAGAACATGCGGCTAAGTATTTTCTGTCATATTTTTTCACTTTTGGAGGCGATGGGGAGAGCTAGTAGTTTTTTCTTTGGAACCACTGACTTACTATACGTTATGTAAATCAATGGGGAAAAGGGAAATATATAAAGTAGCTTTATATTTACATGTTTCCTACACGTAAATATTTAACCCATATTTACACGTTTCCTAAAAACAGACATTTAGAGTGCAAATGCAGCGTAAATTAATCATCTGTACATCTTGCGTCAGTTTGTGAAAGTTCTTAACACGTATGGCTTAGCTCTTAGCGAGTCTTCCTCTATACGTTATCTTCGTATAGCAGAAACATCGATTGATTAAGACGATAAAAAGCTCCCGAATATAATGCTTAAATAAAATTATGGTTTCAAACTACAAGCAGGTATGGGAAGATGTGTGTGAAGTTTGTGCAAACATCTGG
>NC_043002.1:80423117-80425617 GCF_006345805.1 Octopus sinensis | reverse complement strand
ATGTATGTATGCCACATTTACATGGGTAATTGACATAATAACATCAAAGGAAACTTCTAACAATATTAGCCAATGAAAATTGTGAGAAACCGTCAGGAGTGGCTAACTGTCGCACCCAAATGCGAGCCAACTAATGAGCCCAGAATCTGCTTCAATGTGATGGAAATATACCAATTAATCATCGTAACGTGTGTTTTCCAGTTTCTATTTGGAGAACTTGACTACCATGTTGTTCATAAAACTTAATACATCAGCATGAACACGGTTACGAAAAGGACCCCATATTCGTTTGTAAATTAACTGTATCAGCTAAAATTAACAATTCATTGACAAATAAGCTGCGTTAAGGCTTTTATTATAATGTAAGAAAAATTGGTTTCTAAAAGAAAGCAGCGAGAATAATCTTGCAGATAGAGAAATGTATAGCAATGTTAGTATAAACATAGCGGTGGGTCAAATTCAGTTTCCGGTTTACCGCCATCTATTAGTTACTGGATTCATTTAGAGGAAGAATTGGTAAAACACATATCCTTATCCTCACAAAGTTGTGCTGCAGTACTTAAGCTGTAAAGAATCAACAACACCAATCTATGTAAGCTATACTTCTCTTGAATAATTTATAAAGCATAAAATCTCATTATTACAGAAAATAATTATATGAAGCTGCGTAGGTTGTTTTTCTACCTCAGAAATATTTTGGAACGAACTGAGCCGGGAAATGTAGAAGAATTGTTGAAATAGGAAAAAAAGAAAGTCATCTCTTTCGAATGTCTATAACGGCAGTTAAATATGTTGTGCGGAGAAATTCGTTTACTAACGTTATACTATTCTTGCGAAAGCGATTTTATTGTCAATTGGTAACAGGTCAGCCCTGATCAAGTACAACCTACATAATGTTTCGGACACTTTATGTGATGCAGTCTTTTAAAATTTTAAATGGTCATGTATGATTTGAAGAAATGTCGCTCCCTGCAGTAACAAATTTCATTACAAGCGTGTGGTGTGCATGTATGTGTATACTCACATAGATCTATGTTTACATGTATATGAATATATATAAATATTCCCCATGCTGGATCGCTGAAATCTACAAATTTTTTTACATTCTCTCTCTGTTTATTTTCTCCTATTTCTTTGTTGAAGAACGTAGGCTCGAAACGTAAGAAACTTTTTCATTTTTCCCGAACGTCAAATTAATACACCCGTTTGTTGTTCATACACCTGTCTCCATGCATACACATATACATCCATCCATCCATCCATCCATACATACATACATACATACATACATACATACATACATACATACATACATACATACATACATACATACATACATACATACATACATATATATGCTTACATGTATTCATATACATATCTACATACACTTCAGTATATATAGATACATGTTGGTGTATGTGTCAGTGAGTGTGGATATGTGCGCAATACAACCTAGCTCAGCATAAATTCTTTTTATGTCAGAAGCAATTCTTTGTCTTGTGTTGAAATAATTTTGGACTCATGACATTGAAACGAGAACATATGCGCTCATTACTCCAAATATACCAAGATTTAAATCAACTTGAATATATATCAGTGTGTATGCAGTTTGAATCAGGAAGATTGTCCAACAAACAACGACAACAAGGCATTCAGAAATCTTACCTGAATGACACAAAACTGAACTGAAACCACTGTGTAGGTGCGTCTTCGTGAATCTTTATTGGCGAAAGGGACAAGAGACCAACAGTAATATATATATATATATATATATATATATATATATATATATATATATAACTATTTCTGGATAATTTCTTTTCCTCCCTCTATTGTGGTAAAAGATTGGTATATACTCAAAAGTATTCATAAATTTCTTTCCTTTTGTTATAATAATCTTCTTAGTAATCCTCTGAATAACCATATACTTTAAGTGTATACAATATAGCAACATTGTTAAAAATATTTAGCTATAGTACTACATGATAAAACTTCCCCTGTTTCATTGTCAATGGCCTGCTCCCCCTTAATTTTCAGCTAACATCTTGTTTCAAGTTTTTCCTTTACCAAGCCTCATCATATTGATTCTAATAAGTCTTGATTTTTATGACTATACCAACTATGATGTCTGTCTGCTTCTTCAGCCCTACCCCTGACAGATACTGCCCTCTGTTCTCTCAGCCTTAGATATACAAGGGATTTGATAAACTAGTGAATAAATTAAAGCTGACCCCATAAAAACAAAAGAGTTAGTGACAGGCAGAATCTGTAACAATGTATATCTTCTTGAAAACTTAGTAACTCCTATACTGGAGAGGGACAGCCTATTCTTTGTCTATCTCTTTAACTTCTTGGAGATTTTAGGTATACTTATACTAATGTGTCCATCTGTTCTAATTTAATTAACTTCATCTCTTTGTGCAGCTGAAGATTGCTCTGCATTTAAAATTGATGTAATGATTGCATTGTTCATTTAAATGGAGTTGCATGAAACGAT
>NC_043002.1:80422000-80423017 GCF_006345805.1 Octopus sinensis | reverse complement strand
ACATGTGAATACGAACACTTACGTTGTGTTGTTATTTGCTTATGCTCCTTATGCTTTTAAAGCCGAAAGGAGATAAACATAAAATCAAAGATGTTTCAGCCGTGACCATCATAACATTTTTTCCTCAAATTTATCCACAGTGTCATTGCCATTCTTCTTTTTTCTGTGATAGAGTGTTACTTGAGGGAGATTTCGCTTCTGTTTCGAGCACACTAGGTGACAATATAAAAGTTCCTCCACCTGTCTCTTGCATTGGGTCGTCGAAGAGAGGGAATTAAATCTTTCAATGTGCATAGAGGGCAAGTTAAGTAATAAATGGTTTAAGCCATAATATGTGAAAAGGGGCACTATCAGAGAAACTCAGTCCAAACGAATCGTAGTATTCAGTTCGAAGTCCTTAAAATTTTTAGTTGATCTCGAACAAGAGTTGAATTGTTGTTCATTATTGATTTCATCATGTATTAAACGCACTTTCTCCATTTTTTTCGCTATGTTTTCCATCTTATTTGCAAATATTTTGATATTCTTATAAGAGTAACTCTGAAAATGCATCCACTTCCCTCAGGAATTCCTGTGGTTCCTACAAATAACAGTAAAATTAAACTGGTAGTATTGCTGTTCACGTCTGTTTTCATCATGACAAAAATTACATGGTGAAGACTTTTTAAAAATCGCTGTTGCTATTTTATCATTGAGTTTTATCTTTGGAACTTTCATTCACAGACAGAAAGGAATACTTATTTTTGAAAATTATTTTAGCATTTCCAGTGTATAATCATCATGTACTTGATTTCCTTATTCATAAATCTTAAGATTCATTTTATTTCTAATTTTGCTCCCAACGATCTTTTTTAACCATACTGGTAGTTGAGTGCTGATACTTCCAAGTGCAGCAATTACTATTGGTATCATGTCTGCTGTCTTCTTTGACCACAACCTTCGATTGTTATTATTATTATTCTTATTCTTATTCTTCTTCTTCTTCTTCTTCTTCTTCTTATTATTATTATTATTATT
>NC_043002.1:80412000-80414500 GCF_006345805.1 Octopus sinensis | reverse complement strand
TGATGCGCGAAGAAGAGAACGGTGTGAGGTCTTAGGATCTGGTCAAGGTAGCGGTGCGCTGTGAAGCCATTCCTTCTGCCACCTCCAACATTTTGGGACACATGGGACTCAATTCTCTGATTCAGGCCTATAGTACCCCAAGCCACCCCACGCGCCTTTTTCCATGACATAAGCGTTTCTGTAACGTTCATCACTCCTGCGCCACATCCGCACTCTGCCAACCGAGGTGGTACACTGTACCGGCTCTCGTCAGAGAAGACTATCGATCTCTATTGTTGACACTGCCAATTTCGGTGCTGTGTAGCCCATTGTAGTCGTGCCTGACGGTGGCAGGCAGTGAGGACAGGGCCTCGAGCAGGACAACGCCAGTGCAGGTTGCTTGCGGCCAGTGGACGTCGTACCGTGTCGTCGCTGATTGGTCGCTATCCAGTGTCATTGGTCTCGCGAGCTGTCATGCTGGCCGGTGTGAAGCGATCACGGAGGTGTTGTAGGTGGATGAAGCGGTCCAGCCTGAGCGTGGCCACCTGGGGACGCCCTCTGCGGGCAGTGTCTGCAGTGCTTATCGCTGTTGAAGGCGATAGATGGTGCTGATATGGACATCGTAAGCTTTCGCAAAAACCAGGGCATACTGCCCTACTTGCAGTCGGCCGATTACTTGTTCTCTCTGCGTTACTGACGATCGGGTCATATCTGATGGGTCCAAATTACGAATGAGCATTTCGGTTTTCATGACAATTGTTTGCGACTGCCACCCTCGGCATTCAACGCAGCTGCATTTTGACGTCTCGTTTCAGAGAAAGTTGAAAGGTTCCTGCAATTTGGGTCTCAGCCATAAACCAGCATGTCTTGGAACATTTACACTTATATCCTCGAAATACATGTTCAGAATTAACCATATAAAAATGACATTTGAAAAAAAAAACACTTTTCTTTTGCGGGTTCGTTTATGTGTATATATCTTTATATATTGCTCACCTAACTAGTAGGACGCACACAGTAAGTTAAGATTTTTGTTTGTCACTTATACTTCAAATAGTGCAGATCTGCATCGGCGACTGAATAGTCATATAAAAGGACGTAGATGGAAATTAAGTAATGTCGTTGACAATGAGGAAGAAAAAGGAGACGGCAATCATCTATGAAAATAGAGCAATCATCATATAGACAAATATCTATAACCACACACACACACATACATATATATATATATTATATATATATATATATATATATATATATATATAATATTATATATATATATTAGCGATAAAGACAGTATTAATACCTAGGGATCATATTAACGCCCACATAAGCGTGGATGTTCTATTACAACAAACTCCTATATTGGCTTTTGGGTCAAAATGCACTTTTGTTGATATTGCATGCGATATAAATAAGAGTGCATATTACACCAAAAGCCAATATAAGTGTTCCTCTCATGATATAATGTAATAAGTATATATGTTGTAATACTCTGTAGGGCCATATTGATTTTAATTAGTGTCTGCTCTTTGGAGTTACGAATTGTACTGGTGACACTTTGTTACAGTACCGATTACGTTGTTGGCTATATATCTATTACAAATCAATTTAGTTAGCCTACTATATCTCTTACAAATCAATATCTGTTACAAATGAATTTATAAGCTCTCTACAGAGAGCTTATAAAATATTCGCCTGTATCTTTAATCCCTTTAGTCATATATAAATATAAATATATAATATATATATATATATATATATATATATATATATATATATATATATATATATATATATATATATATATATATATATATACTGATATTCGCTTCGGCTTATATTATATATATTAATTTAGAGATAGTAGGCCCCTTCATCTCACCATATAAAAAAGAATTTTTATTTTAAATACCTACTGTTTTATAACTTTGCTACACGTGTTTCATGAGGTGCATTCCCCGGTTCCTAAACCACTCCGTCTTTTGCTGGAACCGTTTTTAAAATGTAACCCCCAGTCATCAGGCTCTTCTATCCAATAGTTGGAATTTGATCCGGACCTGTTTTCGGAGGTCATCTCTCGCGACGAAAACTGGTGCGACGGAATTTTCAGATGTGGTAGAGGAGAAGAAAAAACGAGTGAGGCGTTAAAATGGCATCACTTCGCAATAGTTCCAGCACTGCTTTTTACAGTGACTAACGCATCTAGACCGATGCATTGCTTCAACTAGAGAATACTTTGAAGGCGATAAAAGTGTAACAATGTAAGACCAATTGAATAAAATAATATTGCAAAATCCTGGTTTCTGTGGTGTATATATTGCAACAGGGATAAATATACGGGGTGGGTGTAATACTTATATCACTATATGTATATGTATGTGAGATTGAGAAAGACACATAGATAAACTGAACCTCGGGCCAACCAAAGCCCTGTGAGTGCATTTGGTAGACGGAAACTGAAAGAAGCCCGTCGCAATATGTATATACATATGTATATATATATATATATATATATATA
>NC_043002.1:80392000-80399500 GCF_006345805.1 Octopus sinensis | reverse complement strand
ACATGTAGCTAGTGTCCACTGTATTTTGGTTAAATACTTTAAATACTTAATACTAATAACAAAAGTTGAAATGTACTCTTCACCACTTCTTTAACACAGGAGTTGTAAAAACAGAAGATAAACAAGTTGAGATTCTTCAGGAAAAATAAACAACAAAAACGGCAACAACAACAGGAAAACCGCATGTAACAATTACGTTGGCACCATTTTATATTAGCACTTTTGATTTTAGTGTCTGTCAGCAGAATATACTTCTGGATTCTTTGATTTATTTCTAAGTATGTTTTGCAATCTGTTATTAACAAGTATTCATGATATTTACATATTGACAAGTCGACAAACAAATACATACAATTACGTACAGATATGTATATGTATACCCGCAAATAAACGTAAAAGTGTGTATATATATTCTACGTCACGCGCATGTATGTACATATAAATTACTCATATTCTGTTTTCTTCTTAAAAAACAAATATCGTTTTATAAAGATTGTACGAAAACAAAATGAATAAACGGAGAATACAAAGGAACACTCACACACACGCACACACACACACATACGCACACACACACACACACACACACATCTAATACTTATCCCCCCGCTCTCACTCCCTCTCTCTTCCTCTCTCACTCAGATTCTCTCTCACTCCCTGAGTGAGTTTGAATTTACATGTTTCTCTGGGTGCATAGTGATTGCGTATGTGTGTATTTTATAAAATGCCTACTTTGCTATTTTTTTTTGCTTTGCTTACACACACACAAACACACACACACACACACACACACACACAAACACACACACACATATGTATATATATATATATATTGTCTGGTTAAATAATTATCATAAAAAATTTTCTCTCACCAAACAACAAACTAATACACACTGACACACATACCAACACGTACGTGTATATAAGCATGAGTGTGTACGTGTTGTTGCATATGTGTGTGTGTGTGTATACACTATATTATATTATATATATCCATGTATGTATATAATGTTTTCTTTGTCTCAGTCATTGGGGTGTAGTGTTAACTGAATAAATCAACGCACACACAGACACACACAGACACACACAGACACACACACACACACATACACACAAGACAAACTTTTTTTAATTTTTCGGCCACCATATCCACTCACAAAGCTTGGGTCAGAGTGATGCCATAATAGAAGACAATTGCCTGTAGTGCCACGCAGTGAGATTGAACTCGAAACCACGTAACTGCTAACCTAGGTTGTTACCAAACAGTCATATCTGCACATATATATATATATATAATATACATATATATATATATATGTATATATATATATATATTTATATATATACGACTGATAGATAGATAGATAGATAGATAGATAGATAGATAGATAGATAGATAGATAGATAGATAGATTTTGATCTCCGGAAGTCCAGTTATCCAATCAATTGAACTACCTACTCATTGAGTTAACATGCGAAGTGGTTGAGTATAACACGACATGGTTCTGTTAACGCAATTCTCATGCAGTATCAGCGTAGCACAATGTGACAAGCCTGGAATGTTTAATTTTTACATACAGTCGGTCCGATATGCTTCTACCATTTTTGTGCACGAGATACATTCACAAGCTTACGTCAGCCGAAATCTATCGTCAAACATTTTCTCAACAGCCCATGTTGTACCATGGGCTGTGGTTGTAGAACAAATTTCATAATTTGGGTGGAAAATTAAGATAATTTCTAGTTTCGAAAAAAATTGTCCTGATTCTACGTCATGAGTTCAAATGCCACCGGAGTCAAATTTGCCTTTCATGGTTCAAGGGTCTATTATGGCATCGCGCTGACCCAAGCTTTGTGAGTGGATATGGTTGATTAAATATAGTATCTTTTAAGTATTTTTGTCGGTTTAATCCACCAACTGACTCACATTGCGGTATAATTTGAAACAAATATATCAGTACAAAATGTATGATGTTGACTAAAGTGCTACCGAAGAACTTGGCATTTGTCGCCGATATTGTATTAGGGGATGTATGTATGTGCGCATATCCGGGAAATCTATCTACGATTCCCTCTACTTAATGTAATGCATCGTGGAATAGGACAGCACCTGATCTGTCTTCAGTAAAGTATGACCAATTTAGATCTACTTCAAGCATAGGGTAGGAGCAAATATCGCTACTTAGCAAGATGGTACGATCTTGTTTATATTACCTGCATTGCTAAAATATACGGATGCCTCTCTTTGGAATCAAACAAAATGATCACCGCTCGCTACTGCTTAGAATCGCGCGTATGTCCCACTAGAGACACTTCTTGTTGTCTTTTCTCCATGATTTTCGCGCTGAAGAAATTCCTGAGGAGGTTGCAGGCATTAAGAGTCATATAATTCAAGCAGAAAGATAGGAGAAGCAGGAGAGCATATGAGGAAGATATCGTGTTGGCGTTTTTGATATCGAAAATTGGTGGTTGGCGTATTCTTTAGAAATTCCAAATGTCAATCGGAACGAATTTGTGGGATTTGCAGTTCGGGTGTCCGTATGGCTGGTCGACAAGAAATGGTGGATTTTGTCACTAGAATGTGTTTCCGTTTAGGGCATTTAAGGTCTTGCTCGGGCCAAATCTCTCAATGTAGCAAAATCGCGAACAGAGTAATGGTATACAGAAATGATTTCCATTATAGGCAAAAAACCTGAAAATTTGGGGAGGGGGAGATCAATTACAGCGACCCAGTACTCAACAGGTACTTAATTTATCAACCCCGAAAGGGTGAAAGGCAAAATCGATCTCGGCGGAATTGGAACTCAGAACGTAGCGGTAGACGAAAGACCACTAAACATTTCGCCCGGCGTGCTAACGACTCTGCCAGCTCACCGCCTTCAGTTGTATACGGAAATGGTCTGAGAAGTGTTCTCTAAATGTTCATGTGGAAGCGGGTAATGTCAACATCACCTCAGATTTGTATTATCGCTTGATTGTTATATGTTGCCCTAGAAAACATCACATATGACTGGAGCATAAACTTTTTTTTTTTTTTGGTGGTGATGGTGATGGGGAACCAGATTCTTCTTGTTTGTATGTCCATATGTTAGCAACAACCACACTTTGGAAGTCTTAGAATGATGTGGCTGATGATGTTGAGGCACAGGCTGAGGCAGACGCATCTGTAGAGCTTCCATGAAAATGTGCTGCCGTTCGTGCGTCACATTATATCGTTGTCCGCTTCTTTAATGAGCTGCCCTCCTAAGTCAAGCGTCGAACAATATTGGGATTTTTGGCATTGAAATATTGCCATTGTATGAAATGGAGTGATGCGGTCGATGGAACGTAAATATTTATAGAAGCCTGAACCATAGTATATGAGTGAGTTTAGTCTGAAAACAATCTGGGTGTTGACGGTTACAATCTGAATAGTCTATTTTGCAGGACTTTTAAGTCAGAGATTATGGAAAATTTACAAATTTTCTTAGCCTTGCAGCAATAAAAGGACTTTATTCTAGATAAAGTAATCGGATATAGTATTGTAAAATCGCCTGCATTACTAAGCCTGTTGGATATACGTGCATAGCAATGCAAACATCCATCTCGTGCATGTTGAGTGTACTGATTTAAGTTGAACAGCTGTTTGCACATGCGAAAGGAAGACGATTGTCGACCGAGTCTATCTACGGTGAGGATTTACCCACCATCTTTCTTTTAACATGAAAAAACGGATAAGCTTCTCCTGCCTTGTATCTGCGGCAAAAGAAGTTGTGTGGCAGAGGCTGTGGTAAGGCCTATCAACAATGGATTCCATCCTATATGAAGCTCGTATGAAGACCTTCAAGCAACGCTTCAAGAAGACAAGATTAGAAAAGGAAGTGCTACTATCCTGGAAATTTTATGAAAGAAGAATGAATGAAAACGGCGAAACGGCCAAACATGGATGGGCCTACTCTTAGCTATAGTATGACTGTAAGCACTGGCTGTAACAGAATATTTAGGGTTCCTTGTGATTGTCCCGAATTATGTATGTGATTGGCCCCTTTCACATGTGTAATCTTTTACTTAATGTAAATGCAACATTCTGTCTTTGTTGCTTTATTTTCCATTTCACCTTTGTACTTGCTCCAACATTCTTGGTGCCTTGTGGCTAATAGTAGAAATCATTGTTGATATTATTTTTATTATTATCATTATTATTTATTGTAGAGAAAACTATAATGATTACTATTTCTTTCATCCAAGCTCTTCCCTGATATGTCAAATACATATCTATGTTTCTCAAGTAAATGCTGAATCTCAATTCTAATACACTTTTTACTGGTCAATATGGTATGGCTGTTGTGAACGACCTCCTCAATATACTAGATATATTTTACACGTCAAACTAAAAATCGGGTTTTGCATTGTCTTCATATAAAGTTTTAGTATCATTTCGAAACACTGCTTCTATTTGCAGGTGTGCTCGCATGTTCAAGCTGTTTTTGTCCGACATTTATCTACCAGAATATTCATTTTCCTTCCATTTTCACGATGATATCTCCCTTTTCTAAATACGATACGTCTTATTTCTTTTAGCATTTCATTCATTTATTTATTCTCGTTTTCACTAAATTCAGAGAGGAATGTACTGAATTTTGTTTTTGTTTTGATTTATTATTATTATTATTATTATTATTATTATTATTATTATTATTATTATTATTATTATTATTATTATTATTATTATTATTATTATTATTATTATTATTATTATTATCATCATTATTATTCTATGTTTGACTTTTGCTTTACATTTGTATAGTCTTCTTCTTTTTCTTCTTCTTCTTCTTCTTCTTCTTCTTCTCTTCTTCTTCTTCTCCTTCTTCTTCTTCTTCTTCTTATTATTATTATTATTTTATTATTATTATATTATTATTATTTATTATTATTATTTTTATTTTTATTATTATTATTATTATTAATATTATTTATATTTTTATTATTATTATTATTATTATTATTATTATTATTTTTATTTTTATTATTATTATTATTATTATTATTTTATTATTTTTATTTTTATTATTATTATTATTATTATTATTATTATTTGTTTATTTTATTTCGTATTTAATTTGGGTTTTTTCTATTCTTTAGCACAGGGATTAGCACAAAACTGACTATCTATATTACAATCGAACCTGATAACCTTAGACACAGTAACGACTACTGAGTAAATTAAATTATCAACCATATCACTATTCTTGTGTGTTTCTATGGAATTACTTATACCTTTTTTTTTTAAAGATTCTGATTGTACTTGGATATTATTTCCTGCGTTTGTTTATTTATCCTTAGCTTCAGGGTGGTGTTTCCATTGTTCCGTGGTGATTGCCTTTGTTGTGGTCAGTTATTTTTTTTCCCTGTGTATTATTTCTTTTCGACTACCCATGCAGTTGACTATAATTAATCTGTTATATTCTTTGCTATTTCTCTGTTTATTTTACCGGGTAGATTAGAGAATTTCTTTTAGTTGTGGCTTTGCTCCTTGTCTATAGTTGTTGTCTGTGGGAACTTGCGTGGTCAGTTTAGTTCAGTTTAGTTCAGTTTTATATTTTCGTTATATTCTTTATTATTCTGATGCCTTTCATTTGTGTGTATGCGTGTGTGGTCGAAATTATCATGCTTCTTTGTACTGTAAAGCAAGTTTATTTTTGCAAGTTGTTTAATTTAATTTTTCTTTGCTTTGGCTAGAATATTTTTCGTATGTGTACCTTTATTTGTTTTCATAAATTAATTCAATCTGATTTAAATACTGTTCTTTCACCCGCATATTTCTCTCTTTAGACTAATCCACACTTGACTTCTTTCAGAGTAATAATGTAATGTATTTCGGACTTAGCACATAGGTGTGTAACATTTTGTTTTGGTTTTTTATTTGACAAAATTCACCGAGGTCGTCTTCATTTATCATCTCTCTGGGGTCGTTAAAATAAGTATCATGTGAGCAGAGGAGACCATGTAAACGACTATCCAACAGTTTAAGTATTTTCCTTATAGCTGAAAGAGAAAAAATGATGTTTGTCGAGTGTATCATATGTTTTCAAACTTCTACCAAGTGGGAAGATATGACCAGTGGAAATTACATATGCCCTACAGTGAGAAAGTGGAGGTGCTGACATACATACCTGAGAATGTTTTTAGAGTCGAAGAGAATATTGTAATCGACATTTTCAAAAAAAATATTCAGTCATCATTATAATTAATTTAACTTGCTACCCAATCAGATATCTTAGAATAAAACAAAACCTGTAATCCCTCTCCTTTTGTCTCTTTCTCCCCCTCTCTCTCTTTCCATATATGTGTGTGTGTGTGTAAATGTGTGTGTGTGTGTAAATGTGTGTGCATGTACCTGTGCATGTATATATGTATATTGCTATGTGCGCGTGTATGTATGTATGTATATATATATATATATACGCGTACATATATATATATTTGACAGGGTGAGATGGGTAAATTCTCGTCATAGTATATTTTACATTCCCGCATGCGCACTGTTTGTTTTCGATTTTGTGGACAACACAGTATAGTAGGGTCAGTTGGGTACCGTCTGTGAGAAAAACACCACCATGACGCAATTCACTCAGACAAAAATTTGCAAACGACATGCTGTACTGCTTGGTATTCGCGCCGGAAGCTCCAATACGAACATTTCAGAGTGTTTGGATGTCAATCTGAAGACAGTTCAGAGGATTCTGAAAGAGCTGGATGAGTCTAATGGTGATTATGAAGGTACAGCTACTCGGAAAACTCACTCTGATCTTTCTGATAAGAACAGAACTCCTGAATTTGTTGGATATATCCAGGCCATGATTGACAATGATATTTTCAAGTCAATCAGGTCCACTGCCAGGGACATGAGAGTGTATGCCTTATCAGGTATGAAGGCATTCGGTATTCCTCATACAAGATGAGAGAACGCCAATTTTTCCCAAGCCATCAAGGACAAGAGTAAAGACCGCGCTACGAAGCTTTTGAACGAACTAAAGCTTCCTTTCCAAACGAACATGCCAGGAAATTTCTGCCAGGATCAAATGGTGAACACACAGAGCAACCATTGGCTTACCATATTTCCAAAATATGTACCAAGAGTGATAAAAATCAAACATCCAAACAACATCATGGTGTTTGGAGTGATCACTAGTGATGGCGACGTTATGCCTCCATTCATCTTTCCACACGGTCTCAGACTCTACACGGAGTCCTGGAAGTGCCTGAAAGAAATAGTGCTGCCCTGGATCAAGCGGGTGGCTGCTGGAAAACCCTATCTCTGGCAACAGGACACTGCACCATGCCATACAGGTAGGAGAGCCTAGTCATGGCTGTCAGACAATTTGTAGGACCATACCACCCCTAACATCTGGCCATATAACTCACCAAACTGCAACCCCCTTGATTATCATGTGTGGGACGCAGTTGTGCGACGGACCAACAAAACTCTTTGCAACACCAAAGATAAACTGAATGCAAATA
>NC_043002.1:80362000-80387000 GCF_006345805.1 Octopus sinensis | reverse complement strand
TTCGGGGTCGATAAATTATGTACCAGTGGCGCACTGGGGTCGATGTAATCGACTTAATCCGTTTGTCTGTCCTTGTTTGTCCTTTCTGTGTTTAGCCCCTTGTGGGTAGTAAGGAAATATATACTAAAGCGGCGAGATAGCAGAGTCGTTAGCACGCCGGAGAAATTGCTTAACTGTAATTCTGAGTTCAAATTCCGTCGAGGACAACAATTTGTGCACTGGGGTCAATGAAATCGAAAGTGTTGGCCTTGTGCCAAAATTTGAAAATAATATTATTCTCTATACTCAAATAACGATTTTTTCAAAGAAAAGATTGTAGCAATTAGTTATCAGTCGCGCTACTATCTATCTATCTATCTATCTATCTATCTATCTATCTATCTATATATCTATCTATATATCTATCTATATGTCTGTCTGTCTGTCTGTTTGTCTGTCTGGATTCTGTCCCTCTGCGTGGCACCTTGGACAAGTTTCTTCTATTGTAGCGTCGGGCCGACCAAAGACTTGTGAATGGATTTGGTAGACGGAAACTGAAAGAATCCCGTTGTATGTGTGTTTGTGTGTGTATGTGTTTATGTGTACGTGTTTCTGTGGACGGGAGCAACATGAAATATACATGTATATAGGTATTTGTGTGTCTGTATTTGTACCCACCACCATCAATTCACAACCGATGCTGGTGTGTTTACGTCCCCGTAACTTAGCAGTTCTGCAAAAAATTCTGATAGAATAAGTGCTAGGCTTACAAAGATTAAGTCATGTGATCGATTATTTCAATTAGGGGCAGTACTCCAACGTGGCCACAGTCACAGTGACTGAAACAAGTAAAAGAATAAAAGATATATATATATATATATATATATATATATATATATATAAGGTATAAGTTAGAGGTATTTAAAGGGATAGATGTATCCAAAGGCACTCCTGGTATTACCTCAGTAAGTATGGCCCTTGGCACAAGGTATACGGTTGCAGGTAATTTGCAACGTAAACCTCATGTATATATAGACGATAAGAAAATGGAGGGAAAGCAACAATGAGATGTATGTCTTTGGTGCTAAAAAGTAGTATATAATTAGTTAAGGAAGGTGAGGGTAAGAGTGAGTTTACAACTGTTTCTGTGTACCATGTTCAGGTAAATACGTATTTACCTTGTTGCGAATGGTAGACGTCATCAGTACGAAGAAGGAAGAGATAGACAAAGGGGAGAATAGAACGAAAGATAGAGGGAGAAACCAGAAAAGAAAATGTTCAATGATTCGAAATTCTTACATTTTAGTTAAGTTCAAAGTTCGTTATATCCATTGTGATGTCTCATAACTAGTTATTTGCATGACTTCCACGTGTATGCCTGTTCGGAGCCGAACAGGAAGATACCGTAGCCCTACCTCCTACATATCTTTCCAAGTACCTGATTCTATCTGAATACTTCTTCCACTGTATGTGTCTGTGTGTATATATATATATATATATATATACATATATATGTATGTATGTATATTTGTGCGTCTGTGTTTGTCCCCGCACCATCGCTTGACAACCGATATTAGTGTGTTTACATCTCCGTAGCCTAGCGATTCGAGAAAAATGACCGATAGAATAAGTACTAGGCTTGCAAAGAATAAGTCCTGGGGTCGATATGTTCGAGTAAAGGCGGTGCTCCAGCATCGCCGCAGTCAAATAACTGAAACAAATAATACGAAAAAATAAGAAGAGAAATATATATATATATATGAGTGTGTATGCGTGTGTGTTTAAATGCACAGGTATGGATGTATGTACGTTTGTATGTGTGTGTGTATGTGCGTGTGTGTGCGTGTGTGTGTGTGTGTGTGTACATATATGTGTATGTATTTGATCAGAGTTTTCCGACTGATGGGTGAAAGAGAACTTCGAATATTGGGTGTAAGTCACGTGGGTACGAATCAATGCTCCAGAGCAACAAAATGATCTTTTAATTAAACTTAAAGCAATTTAATTGAAATCTTAAGCGATATGCCACGAAATTCTTCGTCTTGTTTTCCTTCTTTTATCCTTTTTTTGTCTTGTTTTTGATGTTTTTATATTTTTATTTATTGGGGCCTTTGTTACATTTTTCTTTTAATTTTTATTATCATCATTTTACTGTTTAATATGTATTTTTATTGTTGCTGTTGTTGTAGTTATTGCTGATGGTGTTGTTGTTGTAGTTATTGCTGATGGTGTTGTTGTTGTTGCTGTTCTTGGAATTGCTGTTCGTTTTCCTAATGTTGTTGCTAGTTGATGTTGTTGTTATAGGTGGTGGTGGTGGTGGTGGTGGTGGAAGTGGTGGAGGTAGTGGCGATGGTATTGATGTGCATGCATGTGTATGTGTGTTATGAATTATGTGAGTATCGAACGAGTGTGTGTGTGTGTGTTTATGCGTGTATGTGTGTGTACGTGCTTGTTTTCGTATTGATGCGTCTTAGCTGTGTATGTACGTGTGTGAGTATGTGTGCGCTCGCGTTTGTGTATCTGTGTGTGTGTGCGTGTGTGTGTGTGTGTGTGTGTGTATGTGTGTGAGGTAATCTTCAAAGGCATAGGGTTGAAGACTGATAAGCTGACTATCCTTTTAATAATTATATGAATTACACTGTTTCGACCATTCCAGAATTTTGTCAGATGGTATCATTTCTGAAATGTCTTTGAGGTGTTAATGGTTTTGAAGAACAGAAATGTTAAGAACAAAAACAAAACTGAACAAAACAAAAACTAAAACAAAGGCTAGAAGTAAAATATCAACGTAATAACAACAACAATATAAATATTAATAATAATAAATTGTAATAATAGTAACAACAACAATAATAATAATAATAATGATAATAATAATAATAATAATAATAATAATAATAATAATGAGGAGGATAATAATAATAATGATAGTAGTAGTAGTAGTAGTAGTAGTAGTAGTAGTAGTAGTAAGAAGGAAGGTGGGGGAAGGTGCAGGGAGAAGAATCTGGAAATTACAGAAACCAAATACCACACCGAGATGAAATATAAACGGATGGAACTCGATTATTATGATTAAGAATAGTAGTAGTAGTATAGTAGTAGTAGTAGTAGTAGTAGTAGTAGTAGTAGTTACAGTAGAAGTAGTGGCAGTATCAGTAGTAGTAGTAGTAGTAGTTACAGTAGAAGTAGTGGCAGTATCAGTATTAGTAGTAGTAGTAGTAGTAGTATAGTAGTAGTAGTAGTAACAGTAGTAGCAGCAACTGCAGCAATCATGAGGTCCCTGGTTCCATTCCACGGCGCGGCACCTCAAGCTTCTTCTAAGTTCTCCTTATACTCCAATTAGACATAAATGCACTACTACTACTACAACTACTGCTACTACTACTATTACTACAACGGTGGCTACTACTACAACGACTACTACTACTACTACGATGACGACTACTACTTCTTCTACTGCTACTACTACTACTACTACTACTACTACTACTTCTGCTACTACTAAGTTGCTATCACACATTCGGCATGGTCACGTCGTTAAGTAATTCGCTTCGCAATTATGAGATTCTGGGTTCTATTCCAGTTTGTGCTATCTCAAGTTAATGTCACTTTAGTTTCAGTCGTCGGAATTCGGTGTATAGAATTAAATTTCTCTAAACTTCATTAACTAATAATTGTCTTTTCCATGATTTGAGAGATATTTGGTTGTTATTTTTAGAAGAATCTTCTTTAACTGATTAACAATTGAGAAATGAATTGAGTTGCATATTTAACTCCCAAATGAACCGTTTTCATTATTACATCTATTTTCACGACGGGGTCTCGGCAAAAATGGTAATCAGGATTTTGTCTGTCTTTACGTTCTGAGTTCAAATTCCACCGAGGTCGTCTTTGCTTTTCGTCCTCTAGAGGTCGATGAAATAAGAACCAGTTACGCACTGGGGTTGATGTAATCGACCTATTCCTTCTCCCAAAATTTCAGGCCTTGTACTTATAGTAAAAACTATTGTCCAGTTTTCACGACGTGGAGGTGGCAGAACCGTTAGCACGCCGGAAAAGATGCTTGGCAGGATTTCGTCTGTCTTTACATTCTGAGTTCAAATTCCGCCGAAGTCGACTTTGCTTCTCCTATTTATTTATCATAGAAACGAATACACTGTACCAGTGATCTAAATGGACCTAGGCTTGCCAAGCACCGTACAAACATCTAATTGTGTATAACGTTAAATGGACATATCTATGTAGAATACTTGACTTCTTACATTATATTTCAAAACGTAAGCGATAGTACATCGCTAGCATTGCTAGAATCGCATCCCAGCAACTGGCTCTGCTCTACGGAGACAGACGATATTTCACCAGTTAACAATTATAGACTCCGTACGTAGGTCAGATGAGGCCAAAAATGGAGTATTGCTCTCGTATCTGGCATGCTACTGCACATGCACACACAGATATCCTAGTGTCCATTAAGAAAACAGATCACCTTACTAATTAGTGCAAAGTGACTCACATACACCACCCAGCATCTGGTACATAGGCATACTGTCTCTTCACTCCGCCGATTTTTAACATAGCATTGTTACGTTTGCTTCCTAGAATGGTGCTGTTTGAGTTTATGCCAACTCGACTTGGGTACATTTGCCCCTGTCATCTTTTCTCCTTTCATTATTCTTACCGTCTGACACCCTAAACCTTACGCTAATAATTTTGCCCAGGCCTTACTTCCCGGAACGTCAGTCATCTAGAATTCCTGTTCATATTCCTCTCGCGAGTGTTGAGTTACAGAGATTCGATAGCAATATTAAAGGTATCAATAAGGCGGCACGCCGGGCAAAATGCATAACGGCATTTCGTCCGTCTTTATATTCTGAGTTCAAATTCAGCCGCGGTTGACTTTTGCCATTCATCCCTTTTGGAGTCGATAAAATAAGTACCAGTTAAATACTAAGGTCGATCAAATCGACCTATCCCTCTCCCGAAATTGCTGGCCTTCTGCCAAAACTTGAAAATGATATTAAAGGCATCAGTAAAACAGCGAGCTGGCAGAATCATTCGCTCGTTGAGTAAAATGCATAGCGGCATTTCATCCATCCTTACGTCCTGAGTTCAATTTCCGCCAAAGTAGACGTTGCTTTTCATCCAATTGAGATAGATAAAAATAAGTACCAGTTAAGCACTGGGGTCGATATAATAGACTGATTCCACCGCCAAACCTGCTGGCCTTGTGACAAAGTTTGAAACCAGTAAGCTGGGACAATAGTTTGCTCGCTGGGCAAAATGCTTAGCGGCATTTCGTCCCTCTTTACGTTCTGAGTTCAAATTCCACTGAGGTTGATTGTTGTCTTTCATCGTTTCGGGGTTGATAAAATAAGTACCAGTTGAACACTGGGATCGATGTAACCGACTCACATCCTCACCGAAAATTGCTAGCCTTGTACCAAAATTTGGAACCAATATTACAGGCATCAATCTCACCAGCTTAGAAGAGCCTGCAAACGCCATGTGCACTAATAACAACGCTATATCCAGCATGTAAAACAAAAATAATTAAAAAATAACAAAAAGCAAAGGATGAAGTTCTGTTTAACTATTACATCATTCTAAAAACGAATGGACGCTATAAGAAACAAGATTAACCAAATTTAGAAAAAAATATATATATATTCTAAATTGGAAAATGTATGATCTTGGTTTTGTCTGCAATATCTTTTATCTTCGATATGCTCAAATGGAGTTGACCAAGGGCTAAATAACAACAATAACAAACACCAAGACTTGCATCACCATAAACCGCCATCCCCACCATTCCACAACCATCATCTCTCCCGTCACCACGACTACATCGAAGTCGAGGCTCACCACTACCACCATCACTACGACGACCACCACCACTACCACCAACACCAACACCTATTTCGTTACTACCCACAAGGGGCTAAACACAGAGGGGACAAACAAGGACAGACACACAGATTAAGTCGATTACATCGACCCCAGTGCGTAACTGGTACTTATTTAATCGACCCCGAAAGGATGAAAGGCAAACTCGACCTCAGCGGAATTTGAACTCAGAACGTAACGGCAGACGAAATACGGCTACGTATTTCGCTTGGCGTGCTAACGTTTCTCCCACCTCGCCGCCATCACTACGACGACGACAACGCTCACCACCACCACCACCACCATCACTATGATGACCACCACCACCTACAACAACAACACCACCACCTCCACCACTACCACCACCACTACAACTATCACCACCAACACCATCATCACCGCCGCCACCACCGTCGCCGCCGACACAATAGGCAGTAACTAAAACAGCTACAATAGCAACAACAATAACAACACGTATCCAGGTAACACATGATTACCCTCATCAGTCATCATTTATTTATTTATTTTTCTATTTATTTATTTATTCATTTATTTATCTATTTATTTATTTATTTTTATACGGCAAATATCGAATGATGTTAGTTTGATACAAGAAAATGGTTAAAAATCCGGTTTTTCAAGGAACTGCTTGATGTCTTGTGTCGGGAAAGAATTAATCGATCAGAGAGTTCCGTGCAAGACAATTGAATTTATTGAACTCTTCAGGAACAAGACTATTCGTAAAAGAAAATTTGGTTACCTCATCATCACCATCATCATCGTCATCTTCACCGTCATCATCATCCTCATCATCATCATCATCTTCATCGTCATCAGCAGTATCATCATCATGATCATCATCATCATCATCATCATCATCAACATCATCATCAACATCATCATCATCATATTCAATATCGTAATAAACATCGTCTTCATCAACATCATGATCTTTGACGCTGTCATAGCCATTCGTCATCACCAGCAGCAGCGGCAGAATTAGTAGCAGCAGCAAAAGTAGCAGTAACAGCAGCAGCAGCAACAGTAACTACAGCATCAGCATGATGTATCATCTAAGCGCGGCAGGTTGAGTATCATGGACAGCGTGTTTACATAAAGTTTGTGGACTGATCGGCTAGAAACAGCAGCCAAATTACAAATCTCTCAAATTCCAACTTATTGTCTTTTTTTTTTTTAAACGGAACATTGGATAATATAGTCATTGAAACACTATACCTAAAGTAATACAAGTACGAGATAGTTTCAACTTTCTGTCGGAAATGAGTTAGGGGTTCAACAGTAATAACTATATGAGGAAACACGTTGGCAACTCTACATTGCCGCTCGGCATGTTAAAAGTAGGGCTTAAATTTCTTTCTAATCACAGCTGAGCGTCTTAAAATAAGGCAAGATTGTGAAAGTTTTAACTACATTAATTATTAGTCTTCGTCATCAGAGTTGACTAGAACTTAAACGACATCGACAAACAAAGAAATAATCTTTCTCTGTGTAGCTGTGTTGTTTGTCGAATAAGATATTAATATCTTCTGAAAGTTGAAATGAACTGTTTTACTGAAAGTGGCAAGCAAGTTGATATTTTGACAGATCAGAAAATTCGGTGTGGCTGTTTAAGTTTACTGGAATGTAAGAGAGTATTAAGTACTCTTCAAGGATTGGAGCAATTGTACAAGAGATGTAGGGATTGATAAATATAGAGGTGTATAATTGTAGATGGATATATAGGTAAATAGATAGATAGATAGATAGTTTGATAGGTGTATATATATATATATATATATAATATATATATATATATATATATATATATATATATATATATATATACATATATATATATATATATGATTGATTGATTGATTGATTGATTCCAGTTCCAGCCTATGAGCTGTGGCCATGCTGGGGCACCGCCATTTGGTGTTGCTACTTGGTTTTACTTCATGGAGGCTTTCTAGCAACTGCTATTTGGTGCATGAGAGAGTTCGATGCAGCTGCCCTCATCTGCCCCTCCTGCCGTGAAGTTGGTTCATCTGGGACACCTGACAGGAAGAGATCCAGCTTCATTTTAAAGACATCTGTATCCACCCCATGCAGGTCTCTCAGGTTCTTCGGGAGGATATTGAAGAGCTGTGGGCCTCGGAAGCCTAGGCTATCACAGAATATACATATATATATATATATATATATATAGATAGATAGATAGATAGATAGATAGATAGATAGATAGATAGATAGATAGATAGATAGTTAGATAGATAGATAGGTAAATAGACAGATATAAAAATACATATATCTCTCTCTATATAAACGGCAGTTTGTCTGTGCGTGTTTCTGTGTGTCTGTTTGCTTGTACCTTCACCCTGACCGCGGCTTTCAACCGATTCTGATGAAACTTGACACACACATAGCCCAATGTCATAATTCAAAACTAACGCAGCGAAAATTTTGAAAAGTTCCCCCAGTTCTGAAAAAAATCGATAAATTCGACATGGGGTCAAGAATCAGAAACACAAACAGCAAACTGTCTAGGGGACGCAACTCCACCTTTTTTTACTCTCAAAAAAAACTTACCATCATTTTTTCCATTTTTTTGCTATTTTGGGGCTATAACTCTCTAAAAATGCTTTATAGTTATTTCCCTTACAAACCTGAGCAACGCCGGGCGATACTGCTAGTAGATACATAAAAAAAGAAAGGTAGATTGGTGAATATATATATATATAGATGTATTGAGTACCTTATTTACTGTGGTTAACCCCGATTCAAACCGGGACCTACATATATATATATATGTAGGTCCCGGGTTGAGTCGGGGTTAACCACAGTAAATAAGGTACTCAATACATCTATATATATATATTCACCAATCTATATATATATATATATATATTATATATATATATATATATATATATATATATATATATATATATATATAGGTAGATAGATAATATATTATTCATATAAAAATAGTGTACATTTAAAAACATAAGAGATGGCCATAACAGGCACTTGCTGTAGGTAGGTAGGTACGTAGGTAGATAGATAGATAGATAGATAGATAGATAGATAGATAGATAGATAGATAGATAGATAGATAGATAGATAGATAGATAGATAGATAGACAGATAGATAGATAAGTAAGCTAGATTGTTCGATAAATAGACAGGCAAATAGTCAGACCAATAATGAATAGAAAGGCAAACAGACAGTTAGGCAGACAGACAGGAATAGAGTGATAAATAGACAGATCAGACACAAATGAGCAACTCTTCAATTGCATTTCCTCCCCTTTCTAGATTCTTCTGATTTCTTGCAATGTATAACTACCTGATATCTCAAGAGTCACTTCTCACGTGAAATCACGATTTTTATTTTATGTCTCTTATGGCCAATTTATCATTTTTGTTGTTTTTGTCTATCGGTGCATGCCATAATTTGTATTCATTTACTTCGCAGATAGATAGCCGTATACACTAATATATTGATTAATAACAGAGCAACTTTTGTATTGGCAGTTGTAATAACGCAAGAACAGGGCGTCATTTCATAATACGAAACACCGTACACTTGCCGTCAAACTACAATACCAAATGCTGTAATAGCTTGGGATTCAAGGGGCCACACCTCTATAGTATCCTTCTGAAAGACTCCAAACATCGTCATGTTGTGGATGTAGACAGCTTGAAATCAGAACTGGATTTCCAACAGTCAACAGTCCCGGACGAACCAAGTTCACGACACGAAACGTAATTGTGGGCAGCAAAATCTTAACCCCTCATTCCCCAAAAGTTAACTATTAAAGGAGGATTCATGAAGATGTAGCAACAGCAATGGCGTCACTGCTCTCGAGCTGAAAGATGAAAAGTAGTAAAATATATACCAACCTACAAGATCACTGTAACAGTAAGAATATCACAAAGCAACTATGAAGAAAGGAGTTTTGTGGTGGCTTGTACAAAAGAATGATTCTAGTTGTACAGTGACACAGATGGCACTAAATCACAGTTTGGTTAGATGACAAAAAACGTAGCTTTCTCTGTTCTCTCATGAATACTATTACCCTTTCGACCGGCTGAAATTCCAGATTGCACGATAGGCGTCATGTATTTCGTCCTGAACCACCAGCATGGAAGCTGAGTATAAAACATTATTGTTAATATTCTTAATATAAACTAAGGATCAAACCAGTGTCTGTATGTCATATACTACAACTAATCTTTGCTATTAATTGATGACGATTACATTCTGGGTCTGAAGATGCACGTATACTAGCAGACACACATACACAATGACACATATAAACAGAGGCATAAGCACAAACACACGATAACATCCGCACAGATAGTCACTCACTCTCACTCTCACTCTTTCTCTCTCTTTCAGGCACAAACGCACACGCACTCACACACACACACCACACACACACACACACACCACACACACACACACACACACACACACACTCACTCACTTTGTGCGGGTACACATTCGTGCGAATACATACTAACGGAAATAAGCATTTTACGTAAAAAAAAAACTGACAAGTATTTACAAATAGAAATGATAAACCGATGCTGACAAAAAGAAATATAGACAGAATACGTTCACAGAAATACACGCATATACACACATACAAACACACAAACACACACACACACAGTCACACACACAAACAAATAAACATACACGTGCATACATAATCTCAAACATGCAGTTATACTCACAGGAAGCGATATTTTATGAATTAATGTTTACTAGGATCTATGTGATCTGATAAAGACGTCAAAGTTACATGCAGGCTTAGCCCCACTCCAAAGACAGATACTAAATTCACGTTTGTATAATAAAATTGCTATATATCTTACAGAAAAATTAATTTCCAGCCAGCTATCTTTAAGATAGTACGTTAGCACTTGTATATATTTACCTTTCTTGCGAAAGGTGTGAACAACAGATATTTGAAAGTCAATTGGTACTTAATGACGTGTATCTTCTTTATCATTCGTTGGTGTGTGTAGATTTGTACGCATATTTAAGCTATGGTAGGTATACATACTTGTGTGTGCACACATATACATACACACCACACACACGCACATATATATACGTATACACACACACATATATATATATATATATATATATATACTATCATACATACATACATAGATACACACATACGTACATACAGACGTGTATCTTCTTTATTATCTATTGATGTCTGTAAGTTTGTACGCATATGTTCGTTGTGCTAGGAATAAGTACATGTGTACGCGCACATACTTACACACACACACACACACACTACACACACACAATGCACACGCACACACACACGCGCACATACATTCATACATGAATATGTATGCCGTCAATGTATTCAAGTGTACGTACATACTTTTAAGCACGTCGTTCTAGAAAACAAACGTAAAATTTATACAAGATTAAGGTAACATTTGCATGTTAAATATTATAAACAGTTGATTTTATTTCATCAGAAATATTGGTTTCTTATCAGCAGCAATCTGGTGACATTTGTAATACCGTAAACTTGGTGGAATCTAAGATTATTCATATGGTTTGTGCGCATGTATATATGGCTGTGTGGTTAAGACGCTCGCTTTGAAACTAAGTGGTTTTGGGTGTTGTTCCACTGCGCCGCACCTTGGACTGATCAATACTTTTGGATGAATTTGTTAGAAGGAAACTGTGTGGAAGCGCGTCATACATACCTACATACATACGTACGTACATACATATATCTCTTTTATCTTTTATTTGTTTCAGTCATTTGACTGCGGCCATGTTGGAGCACCGCCTTTAGTCGCGCAAATCGACCCCAGGACTTATTCTTTGTAAGCCTAGTACTTACTCTATCGGTCTCACTTGCCGAACCGCTAAGTGACGGGGACGTAAAGACACCAGCATCTGTTATCAAGAGATGTTGGGGGTACAAAAACAGACACAGAAACACACACACACACACACACATACATATATATATACGACGGGCTTCTTTCAGTTTCCATCTACCAAATCCTCTCACAAGGCTTTGGTCGGCTCGAGGCTATAGTAGAAGACACTTGCCCAAGGTGCCACCGAGTGGGACTGAACCCGGAATGTGGTTCGTAAGCAAGCTGCTTACCAGACACTCCGGCGCCATATGTATGAGAGAGAGAGCGCGCGCATGCATTTATGTCGCATCCCGCGCAAGCATATCCCTTCACGACTGGTGTTGGTTTGTTTACGTCCCCTATAACTCAGCAGTTCAGGACATCGGCCGATAGAAAAAGTATCAAACTGAAAATGTAAGTATTGCGTTTGATCTTTTAGGCTGTAACAGTTCAAGGCGGCGCCCCAGCAACACCGCTCTCTAATGATTGGAACAGGTAAAATATTATATATGTATTCCGCTTTCTTCCTTTTCGTTTGGACTTTCTTATGTCTCCTGTTTCTGAAGATGAACTTAAAACAACCACACTTTCTTTCTTTCTCTGAGCGTCCTATTAATACTTTGCATGTACCACGTCCTCGCGTTGATGTTTTTTTTTTATGTCTTTCTTCGCCGTTCTTTTTTATTAACTTTATATATATATATATTTCCCTTTTCCCTTTTTTCTTTTTTTTTCTTCTTTTCTTTTTCTTCTCTTCCTGTTTTTGATTTGACCTTACAAATACTTTCCCAACATTTAAGTCACTTAAAAAAAAAGCCTTGATTCAATAACACCGTTTACAAACTTTATGCTTGGAATGACCAATTTTAAATACTATTTGAACTTACAGGGTACATGAATCGTATATATATACCACTCTGCCTAAATAATGAACTCCAGTTACAATATCCCTGCATATTTCACGTCTCTTTCCATTCCACCACTTCACTCTATATTTCATATCCTATCTAGAATAACTATTGCTTAACTATTCTCTCACACCGTCTCCGATAAAGTGATATATAAAATATCCCGGAATCAGCTGTAAGACCTATTTATAAATGTTCTGAAATCTTTCACAGCCTTGGATTTTTATCTCATTCCGTTAATATTTTTTTATATATACACATGGTGATATACGATCTACGTTGGACTCTTCATTCGCATAATCACCGAACCGGGACCTTAACTATAGTCCGTCCATAGCACATACTCAGCACTACCTGACACCCTTGAGTCTTATTGACACCAATACTTCTCATATCTCTCTCTCTCTCTCTGTATATATATATATATATGTTTGTAAAAATATATGTCACTGTATGAAAACTATGTCACTGTATAAAAAAAATTTATAACATTCTTCTGACATAATGACTCAAATATATTTTTTAACCTTTTAAAACAAGCCTTCTGTAGTTTTTTCACTTTTTACTACTTTCTATATATTCAACCACGTGCTTTCACACCCCCACTTTCTCACCTATATATATATATATATATATATAATATATATATATATATATATATATTTAAATTTGAAATTCAAAATAATAAGGAAGGGTGAACATTTGAATATTAATTTGATTGATAGCAATTTAAAACCACTGGTCTAGCATATAGAAAAATCTGAAGATTCAGAAAAATTATATTACATACATCTCTCTGATATATATATATGTATATATATATATATATGTGTGTGTGTGTGTGTGTGTGTGTGTGTGTGTGTGTTGTGTGTGTGTGTGTGTGTGTGTGTGTGTGTATGCATATATATATATAAAATGGAGAAATTGCACAAAATGTATAAGTGGATGATGAGTAAAGTACCGGCACAGTTTCGATTACCTGTTGTAATCCGTAGATTTAGTGCAGTGGCGGGTAGGGTAAAACAATATATAACATATCCAGACATAATTTAGTTCATATTTTGGGGATTTTTTTTTTCGAAAAAGATACTGTCTTATCTTTTCATTTCGTGCAAAATGTCAAATTTAGCCCAAACACCCTGGATAAGTGTAGCGGTGTGTACATGCCGAATATGTAAAAGCGTAGTGAGTACAGAACGTCATGCTGTTCACGTTATGCCGTTATCTTTATGGCTTTTAATATTTTACTTCTTTCAATCAGTAGACTGCGGCCATGCTGGAGCACGGCCTTGAAGAATTTTTAGTCGAATGAATCAAACGCAGTATTTATTCTTTCGGTAAACCTGGTACTTATTATCTTTTGCCGAACCGCTAAGTTACGGGGACGTAAACAGACCAAAACCGGTTGTAAAGCCATGGAGGGGGACAAACACATGCATAAAGACACACATATGCATAAATTCGACGGGCTTCTTTCGGTATTCGTGTACCAAATCCATTCCCAAGGCATGAGGCTATCATAGAAGACACATGCGCAAGGTGCCACGCAGTGGTGCTGAACTCGTGAGCATGTGATTAGGAAGCAAATTTCTTAAAACACAACCACGCCTGCAGTGAGAAAGTATGGCAAATAGATAGTGTTATTCACCCGAATATACTGCTGGTGTACGATGCAGAGGTCAATAAAGGTCACAAGCAAGTGGACCTCCGCAGTATTTAAATTATTGATATATATATTTCTGTTTGCTCTCCTCTCTGTGACAGATGTCATGGTGACGTGCAACATGACCTTTTTACATCGCAGTTTAAAACCCCTGTTAACATTTGTGTACATTTGAAGAAGGACTCTTCAGCATCGTCTCTCTATGTGTACGTGTAAGTGTGAATGTGTGTGTGAATGTATGTGTGTGTGTGCGTATGTGTAGAGTTGTACAATCACACACTTAAGCGTATGAGTGTGTATGTATAAGCATGTGATTGTATCTATGTTTATACATAGACGCATACATATACATAAATACATACCTACATATATGTATTATGTATGTATGTATGAGTGTACTTATGTGTTTATCTTTTTACGCGTGTATATGTATAATATATGCAATATCTATATATTATGACACATACACACACATATATATAATAGATGTGTGTGTGCATGCGTGAGTGCATGTGTGTGTATGTATGTATCTATATATATATATACATATGAAATTTCAAACATATCAGAATTAGCATGTGTTTTATCCAGCTAGCTACATTTCACACACATCTATTGGATCAACTTTGTAGTTGTTTAATCAGCTACTATTACCAATAAAATTTCTCTGAGTTTACTCCCTATCTGAATAGTGTTCAGTAATTTTAGCCTCTTGCCACATCAGATACAAAAGAAATAACGCTTACCACTTAACGGGGGAAGTTAAAAAATCAATTTAATTAAAAATTTAGGCGCAGGAGTGGCTGTGTGATAAGTAGCTTGCTTACTTCTCATGAGCCTTTATTGTCAGTGTACGCAGGCGTCATTGTGTTCTGCACTGAAAAAGATAACCGGCGGTGTTTAACCAGCAAGAAAGTAGCTGCTGCAAGGTAAGACTTTTATCTCTTGGGTGCAGTGGGGGTTGTTGTCTGTGGTTATATATTTTTACAAACAAGGATTCCTCACTGGATTCAGAATTTTAGTCTGCTTGCAGTTCAGCAATATTGTTCACAATGAGAATTTCTTGTTTCTCATTGTGAGAAGTATAGTTTGAGGGCGTATCCTGCCACCAAAAGTTGTTCGCTTTTTGTGAATAATATGTGTTTTTACAACAACGTTTACCAATCATTGGAAAGCTGTGTTTCAAGTGAGCAGTCTAGGTTCTAATCGGAGTATCATAGGGCTCGGAGTACCTGAATGCCCAGAAGATTTTTTTACTGTGTTTTGTTGAACTGTTGTTTTCTTCTATTGTGACTCTATTTATTGAACTGTTTGCTTTTTTCTTCTTCCCTTTTGTTTCCTTTTTATTTCTCTCTTTTCTTTTTGAAATCTATGAACTTTTTGAACTTTTTAATTTAACACATTGCAAAAAATACGGATAAGATTGTAGAGTGGGAGATTGTCCCACCTCAGGAGTGGCTCAGACAGCAAGAGGAGAGGACGGTGTTGTTGAGAACGTATTCGAAGGTTTTCGACACCACTGCCCTCTTCTCCAAGCAGCTGATTGAGCAGGAATCGGCGGAACATCTGCCAACCATTAAGTATATCTCTAGGGGTGTCAAATATGCCACGGTGATTGCTATTTGACACCCCAAAGGAGACTCGCGGTTTTGCGAGCAAGACCTTTGAGGGTAGAGAAATTTTGTTTCTTTCCACTTATTGTGGGAAAAAGTTGACGAGGGCTTGGGTCTGTGGTTTGCCACCCGGAATTGAACCCCAGTGGATAGAGGATACTATCCGTCGGGGTCTAGGTGGCAGCGGAGCCAGGCTCCTCAATGTGAAAATTCTTCCTGTGGCTGATTGGGTTGGGTCAGAAGCTGTTTTGACCCTGTGGACCCAATTAGTCATGAATCTGGTTATGCCAGATTTTTCGAAAATGGCATTCTATTCTTTACCCACCTATTTTCAGCTACATTCGTTTTCAATTTCTTGTATAGTGCTTTATCTTTGCAATCTTTCATCCTACTTCTAATAATAGCGGTTCTGTGGCATTTTTTACATAACATGCTATGTTGTTTTCTCTTGCTCTAATGCTGTGTTCGCATCCAATAAGTTCTCATCCCCTCATTTTCTTGGTACTTACAGTCTGTCTGTGTCTCTTTTTGGGTTGAGTGAACCATATCTGGTTAGCAACTTACTTGTTTTTCTGTCTAAGCAGTTTAGTTCGTCTACTGTCTATGCAATTACCCCTGCTCCATATTTAAGGAGTGAAACCGCCCAGGTGTTGATAGCTTCGATTTTATTCCGTCCGTTTAATTTCGACTTATGGGTCTCAGTCTTACATTTTTCTGTCGTTTCTTTCTCCATCAATTTATCCATTTCCAGTAATCCAAAGTACTTATAGCCCATCTCTTCTATCTGCTTCATAACCTCCACTGACGGTATCGTTAGCCCATCCATACATTTGATTTTGCCTCTCTTCAAGACTAACACACCATACTTTCTCAGTCCGAGCACCATTCTGAGATCAGCACTGAGTTATACACCGTATCAACGATGGAACTGACTTGGGTTTCATCTTCACCATAAAGTTTGAGATCATCCATGAATAACAAGTGGTTCACTTTTTGGTGGCGCCTTTTGAATACATAACCCGCTTTTACTTTCCTCAGAATCAGTGTTAGTGGTATCAAGCACATTACAAAGATCAGTGGGGATGACCCTCCTAATTTTTACTGTCCCAAAACTTCTTACGTATGCTGTCAGGTCCGTCCGCCAGAACTCCATACTTTTTCCAAGCAATCACTCAACATTCGATGCAATACCAAATAGGTTCATATACTCCATAATCCAAGAATGTGGGGTCATATCGTACGCCTTACAATAGTCGATCCATGATATGGCGAAGTTACTTTTCCTCCTCTTGCAGTCTCTATGTACAGTTTTGTCCATCAGGAGTTGATCCTTGGTACCTATACACTTACGCTTGCAACCCTTCTGCCCATGTGGCAGGACTCCATTTATTTCAATAACATCCACGTAAATGGCAAACAGGATATCGGCCTGTAATTGTCTACCGTATTGCCTTTTTCGATGTTTTTCAGGCACAACACTGTCCTACCCAATGTCAACCATCCTGGTGTTCCTTGGACAGCATTTACCAAGGTATTGAGTTGCGCAGCTATTCGTGCATACATTCACCAAATCTTTTGATCCAGTTGCCTTGAACTCCATTTGGTCCCAGGGCCTTCCATTTGCTCATTTTTTTTGCTGATTTCCTTCACTTCCCTAACTGTAATGACTAGTTTTGCCTGTTTTGGACAGACTACTGTTTGTTTCAGTTCTTGCAACCATTCAGCATCCTTCCTGTGCCCATTGTCTTTGCTCCAGATGTCACTCCAGAATCTCTGATTTTCAATGTCATCTAGTATCAACTTTTCATCTGTACAGTCTCCATTTATTTCTTTATAGAATCTCTTCTGATATACTCTGAATAACCCGTTCTTGTGATGACCCTTCATTTTTTGGCCATATCTTACCATCTTTGCTTTCTTTGCAACGAGGCGCTGTTTCAGTTCCTCCACTAATACTTTTAGGCCCCTTCTTTCAATATTATAATTCCTTTTCAGCGCCCTGTATTTTTGTTCGCTTTTAAGCTCCTCTTTCTCTTTTCTGTCTAACACAGAAATTTCCTTCGAGAGCATGTCTAACCCTGACTGGATTCTTCTCTTCCACCATGGATCTTTTCTTTTGTCACTACCTTTATATTTTTTTTTCTTGATATCAGCACCCATGTTTTCTGCTACAACAATCAAATTATGTGTTTCTGTGATGTTGTTTGTTCTGATGTATTTCAGAATTTCATTGTCATGTTTCGTTTCTTGGTTCAATTTCCATCGATCAATCTTTATTATTATCATTATTATTATTATTATTATCATTATTATTATTATTATTATTATTATTATTATTATATTATTATTATTATTATTATTATTATTATTATCATCATTATTATTATTATATTTGAATACAAGGCGGCGAACTTGGCAGAATCGTTAGCGCACCGAGCAAAATGCTTTGCGGCATTTCGTCCATCTTTACGTTCTGAGTTCAAATTCCACTGAGGTCGACTTTGCCTTACATCCTCTCGGGGTCGATAAATTAAGTACCAATTTGAACACCGGAGTCAATTTAATCGACTAGCTCCTCCCACCACCCTCAATTTCAGGCTTGTGCCTATAGTGGAAAGGTATATTATATTTGTACATCAATCAAATCAGATTAACCCAATAATGAAAACTCAGTCAAAAACTGTCTCGATGCTTGTTCATTTTGGCTATGAAGTTTCTCGGGAGGATGTCCAACGCGCTTTCATTGCCCCATCCGCAACCCAAACCGGGTCGCGAAATTTTTTTCCCACGAGTGTTATGAACTCATTTACATACAACCAGTCAGAGCTCAGCTATCACACTAATTTATGAGCATATAACAAGCGATGGGTGATGAGATCACTTGGATAACGAATGACCATGCGTTTCTCTTTTAATAATGCTTGTTGTTCTTCTTGTTTTAACCATGGCTGGCTCTGCTTAGTTATTGTATTGTTGTTTACTCGGTAAAACAGTAAGGGGAGAGGTTGCTAGTACATCACCCTCTACCCATATTTTTCCCATCCACACCTTTACCATATGGGGCCCTAAAAAATTCCGATAATAGATATACATGCAAATCTATTTAATTATTTGTCACATAAAATCAGGTATAACTTGGCGATCGGTCGCCTTACAACACCGTTCTTCGTCTTGAGTTTACTTGGTAGAGTGTGTTTGTTAACTTGAGAAGGTTAAGATGAACTCTGATTGGCTGTATGCAAATGAGTTCATTACTAGGGTCCGGAACTCTCGTGGGAAAAAAATATTTCGCAACCGGGCCAAAACTCCAATGGGTGCGCTTCCACATCCTGCACTACCTGTTGCCGAGCTGGTGAGCAGTAGGGTTGAGCGAGGAACTGGGAATATCGATCTCACAGAAAAAAAAGAAGCAAAATTACTTCAATGATACTCAAATCGTCTAAGGACAGAACGAGATAGAGCGAAAGAAATCGAAAATAAATGAAATATAAATAATAAGTAAATAAAATAAAAAAAGAAGAAACTGCAGAAAAATTAAGTAAAGTTGGAATCTATCATTTATAAAACGTTTGGTATTCCGCAAACTGTTCATGTAACTTGTCAGGAAGAAGAAAAACAAAATCAATATCATAAATTTGTGATAACAAATATTCAGGTATCACTTTTTAATTATGTTCCAGACAAGCGGTTTCAACGGCTTCAACTGTCAACTATCAACTATCAAAGTCTGTCCTCTACGAATCCCAGTTATTATTTGATAAGTAGATAAATAACGCAGTCACGTCTGGTTGCGTAGCACTGTTTAAATGAACGTGTGTGTGTGTGTATGTGTCCAAGGTGTGTATGTGTGTGTGTGTTTGTGTGTGTGTGTGAGTGTGTGTGTGTCAATAAGTGAGTGCGTATAGGTATACATACTTGCATAAACCGGCATATATATATATGTCATTATATTAGCATGAGTGTTTGTATAGGTGTATGTGAGGGGGTATGTAAGTGTGTGTGTGTGTGTGTGGATTTATCTCTCTATGTGCATACATAAATAGACATTTGCATGTATATATGCATGTATTTATATATGTGCGTATATATACATACATATGTATATATGTGTGTTAGTATATATATATATATATATGTCACTATGTATGCATATATATATGTACATACAAATATATATATGTATATATATATATATGTATATGTATATATATATATATATATATATATATATAATATATATATATATATATATATATAATATATATATATATATGTATATGTATATGTACCCACACATACATGCATATATATTTTTTACATATGTACTCATACACACAGACACATACAGATATACATATATATATGTGTGCGCGTCTGTGCGTGCGTGTGTGTATGTCTGTATGTGTGTGTGTGTGTGAGTGTGTGAGACTCTATGTACTCAGGTTTCGGGTTGCATATGCTGGAGTGAGTGGTGTCTTCGTATATAAACGTGTGTATATAATACATAGATACATATTCGAAATATTTCTTCACTGTCATCTATTCAGTTATCCTGTGAAATATGACTTGGTATATGAATAAATAATATGAAAATACTGTCTCAGTTTTGGGTATGTATTAATTTATATGGTTGAACGCTGTCGATCTATCTATCTATCTATCTATCTATCTATCTATCTATCTATCTATCTATCTATCTATCTATCTATCTATCTATCTATCTATCTATCTATCTATCTATCTATCTATCTATCTATCTATCTATCTATCTATCTATCTATCTATCTATCTATCTGTCTATCAGTCTGCCAGTCTGTCTGTCTGTCTATCTATCTATCTATCATTTGACTACGGCCAATGCTGAAGCACCGCCTTTTGTCGAACAAATCGACCCCAGAACTTATTCTTTGTAAATCTAGTAATTATGGGAGGACAGACACACAAACATATACACACACATACATATATATATATATATATATATATATATATATATATCAATATACATATATACATACACGCACACACACACATATATATATATATACATATACATATATACGGCGGGCTTCTTTCAGTTTCCCTCGACCAAATCCACTCACAATTCTTTGGTCGGCCCGAGGCTATAGTAGAAGATACTTGTCCAAGGTGCCATGCAGTGGGACTGAACCCAGAACCATGTGGCTGGTAAGCAAGCTACTTTATTTCAAAAATTATGCCATAAAGGCACGATGCAGAGTAGCTTGCAGGCTGGACAAAGACTTTGATGAGGTGAATGATAATAAGGATGATATTAATGGGAGAAAACGCCCGCCGATACTTTGCTTCTCTCAAACATTATTCTCTTCTTTTTTCCACAAAAAAAGACAAAATGAGGTAATGAACCTCTTCCTTCAGTTTCACAATTTTTGAACTAATAGTCCATTTAGGAATTGGGGAGTTAAGCCTCTTAAACATAATAACATGCAATAACATGATAAACAGTACAACACGGAGGCTTTTCAACCTCTTGCCATTATTCCTCCCCGACATCGCTTGAAACCGTATACTCCACCATCCCCCACACCTCATTCAAGACCAAGGCGGGATCCGAGCTGGCGTCGCCCGGCCACAAGCAATATTCCTCATTGAGTTTCTGCAACCTACAGCCAACAGCCACCGTTATGACCTCCTCAGCTATCTACGGAGGCCATTCGGGATCCTGTGTGAAGTTTACAGGTACGCCTTTATGGTGCCTTTCCACCACCTCTTCTACCTCTCCTCCTCGGTAGAAGAGCAATAGATCCACTTCCTCTGGTTTCGAGGTAGTCAATTCTACCGTTGGCGGCACAGTTCCCCCCAACGGTGTCACTTCCCATGCCAGTGACTCAACCCTTACCGGCAAGGTTTCAGGACATTCCGGTGCTATGTCACCAATTGCCGGCAATGTCCTGTTTACTCTTCCTCTTCCTTCTTTTTCCTCTCAACTGAGGGAGGGTGCGTCTCCTCTGTGACTGGGAGATTCACCTCCCCTCCCTCATCCCCAGGATCCTTCGGTGATCAAAAATTGTTGCTCATCTTCTTCCTCTTGCGGCCCTTCTCTGAGGAGTCCCCCGTCTCCTCAGCCGCCTTCGTTCCCTCTTCTACAGAGGTCATAAATGACTGCTCCAGGACTTTGATCTGTTCCTGAAGACAGTTCTTCTTTAAATGGCCAGGCTCCAGACACGGATGACATCTGGTGGAGTGGGCACCCTCAAGAATCACCAGGTACCTGTACCCGGCCATTTTCAAAATATCTGGCATAACCAGATTCATGGCTGATTGGGTCCACAGGGTCAAAACAGCTTTTGACCCAACCCAATCAGCCGCAGGAAGAATTTTCACATAGAGGAGCCTGGCTCCGCTGCCACCCAGACCCCGACGGATAGTATCCCCTATCCACTGGGGTTCAATTCCAGTTGGCAAACCACAGACCTAGGCCCTCGTCAATTTTTTCCCCCAATAATTGGGAAGAAACAAAATTTCTTTACCCTCTTGAGTGCCAAACAGCAACCACACCGTTGCATGTTTGACTCCCTTAGAGATATATTTAATTGTTGGCAGATTTTCTCAATCATCTGCTTGGGAGAGACGGTAATGGTGTCGAGAACCTTCGAATACGTTCTCAACACCACCATCCTCTCCTCTTGCTGCCTGAGGTGGGACAATCTCCCACTCTACAATCTTATCCGTATTTTTTTGCCATGTTTGAAATTAAAAATATAATGTCCAAAGCAATAGTTCACAAAAAAGAAAGAGAGAATTCAAAAGAAAACAAAAGGGAAGAAGAAAAATGCAAACAGTTCAATAAAAACCTCACAATAGAAGAAGAAAACAACAGTTAAAAAAAAAACACAGCAAAAAAAATCTTCTGGGCATCCAGGTACTCCAAGCCCTATGATACTCCAATTCGAACCTACACTGCTCCACTTGAAATACAGCTTTCCAACGAAGTTGTAAAATATACGTAATTTACAAACAGCGAACGAATTTTGGTAGCAGTAAACGTAACCACACTTTGTTTCTCACAATGAGGAAAAAAGGTTCACTTCATGTAAACACTTGAAATACAGTTTTCCAATAATGGTAAATGTTGTTGCCGTAAAAAAGTGAACACTTTTTGGTTCAAGGATACGCCCACCAGACTGTACTTCTCACAAAGAGAAAAGAATTTTTCATTTACTATGGACCATGTTGCTGAACCGTAAGTAGATCACCATCCTGAATCCAGTGAGGATTCCCTGTTTGTAAAACATATAAGCACAGACAACAACCCTCACTGGGACAAAGAGGAAAGTCTTACCTTACAGAAGCTTCTTTTGGCAGGCTTAACACTGCCGGCTATCTTCTTCAGTGCACAACACAATGACTCATGCGCACACTGACAACAAAGGCTCATGGGAAGTATTCAGGTTGCTTGGTAAGCAAGCTACTTTATTTTATCAAATTTGCCATAGAGGCAGTACAAAGATGGCAGCTTTGCGGGCTGGCAAAGACATCGATGAGGCGATGTATGGGTGATGTGTGCGAATGTATGTACCCATGTATGAATATATGTTTGTGCATGCGTGGGCGTGGGCATATATATATATATATTATATATATATATATATATATATATATATATACAGTTCGATTTGAAATCCCCACTAGAATGGGTTAAAGTGCTAATATATGATATATGATATATGATACAACTTATATGATGTAATAAAACATGTAATATACAAATAAATATCTGTGATATAAAACCATCCGAATTTCTGAGTACTTCATTTCTTCTAATATAAAATACCTGTACATTATCTCCAAACCTTCTCATAATATATACATACATATATATATATATATATATATATATATATATATATATATATATATATATATATATATATATATATATATATATTATATATATATAAGTGTTGTTTATGTGTAGGTATGTATGTGTAAATTACTGGTGCTTTACTATTGTTTGGTTTCAATGTTATGCTACAATAGAGAAGATTTTCAAAGAGTTTTAAAGCACCACTATTTTATTAATCCAGAAAGCTACCTAGCGTGCATCATTTATGCAAATCGATCCATTCAGTTTAACTTAAGCCTTTTGTATGAATAGTCGTAGTCTCTATGTGACCAGTACACTGTGTTTCTCTTCAGGTGCTATGTTTCGGGTTCGGCTGATTTTGAATCAACAGTAGGGCTGTACGTGATGAGAAATTGTGATTAGAAAAGGAATTAATCATCAATTTGAAATAAATCAATAATCTCTGTTAGTTATATTGAGTACGTATCCTCCATTTTTACGTATACACACGCACACATACACGTACAGACACATGCACACAAAAGTACACCACATATACACGCATTCACACACACACACACACACATATTTAATGAGAATGGAAGAGAGAGAAAGAGGAAAGAGAAATTTTCATATATATGTATTTTATGTTTATATATATATATGTATATATATGTATGTATAGATATATATATATATATATATATATATAATATATAATATATATATATATATATATATATATATATATATATGGGGTGTGTTGGGGTGCGTATGTGTAAGGTATATGGGGTATGGATGTATGTATATATGTATATGGTATATACATAGAGTGAAAGGGAGAGAAGAGAGAGAAAAAGAGAGAGAGAAAGCGAAAAAGGAGACAGTCACTATGAGAGACACATTTAAGTACGTACTTATCTCATTAATGCTTCCACATACACGTTATCAAAATTTCAATATACCAAACCACTCTAACTTTTGGATAAATGAATATTATATCCAAAAGTAATGCTGTATTGTTGTATAATATGTTTATTTTTGTCATGTTTCTGTCTGCTTGTACATGTTATGAAAGAGATATTTACGTGTTATTGCATATAAACATCTGACTTTATTTGATGTTTAGAATATACAACGACTTTACTCTATTTTAATACCACTTTTACAGTGATATCAAATAATACCAACATTATATAAAATATACCATTGT
>NC_043002.1:80354500-80357000 GCF_006345805.1 Octopus sinensis | reverse complement strand
CAACTACTCTGACCATTACCGTAAGTTCCAATCATTCTATCTCTAATGCTACCACTATATTCCCTACCACCAACACCATCACCACCAGCAGCCGCAGCGGCTCAATTTTTCCCATTTCCCTTCTCTCCATCCTCTTCTCCTTACCAATATTCTACTACCAGACCTAGATCCGTCAAAACAACGTCATAACCAGCAAGCAAGACCTACTCCCACCAACACCAGCACAACCAACTCGAACCACACCTCCTACCACAGACGTTTTCGTTGTATAACGTCGGTGTCATCTCATCTCTCTTCGAAGAAATTGCTTTAGCAAATTGAACGAGACACGAGTGTAATTCAATGTTTAAAACAGATTGCATGAGAACAAAGGGAAATATAGTGGATTGCATAGCTGGAAGGGAATTTTCTCAATGATCCAAATTATAGAGTCAACAGTTGAAAATCAAGTTTTCCAAATTGAGTTTCATCATTCTGCTCTTTATATCTAAGGATTCGTCCTTAATACTGATTCTATTGTTTGTTCTTGAGAGGGCCTCCTAGCCATTCCACTTATTGGTCAATAAAATTAAGGGATCGTTTTAGTGATGTTCGGAAAAGAAAACCATGTAACCAGTCACTTACTGGATATAAAATATAAGGAACCGTTCTCGAGCCGACTCCTGGCCATCAGTCAAACGTTTTTGCTGTATATATGATATGTATACAATTTTTTAAATGTTTGATCAATAAAACTTACGGGTCAGTTTAACGATTTTCTGAAACGGAGCCATAAACGTTCAATTCCTTGTAAAGATGGTTTAGTAATCATTCCTGACGTCTTTTATTTCTTTCCATTACACATTTTGCTGAAGTTTGCTGTCTCATGATTTTTTTATAAGCCATTGAAGATTCAGTGCTCAACCCTTTATTTTAATTTAAAGAGAGAGTAAGAAAGTCAGGGTGAGAGAGAGAGAGAGAGAAAGAGAGAGAGGGAGAGAGTTTGCTGCAGAGTCAGGTATGTTTCTTCTGATACTCATTCACTTCACAAAATATATTGCAAATACACTGTTGAGATGAGGAATCGAAGATTCAGTGCTCAATACCTCTAAAAGAAGTAAGTAAGTGAGGAACAGAGAGAGAGAGAGAGAGAGAGAGACAGACAGACAGACAGACAGAGAGCGAGTTCACTGCACAATCAGGTATGTCCTTCTGTCAATCATTCACTTCACATGATATATTGCTAATACTCAGTTGTAATAAGATTACGTAAAGCAGAAAATCCTTCTGTTCGCTAAAATGTGCTCTTGTAATTTTTATGAGATAGTTACGTATAAATTAACTGCAAAATATAGGCCTCTACTTATACACACAGACCTGAGAACACCCCAGGGAAATTCTGGATACAACCCTTGTTGAGCAAGATACCTGAGCACGATTGATTCTTGGTGATGTGACCTAAGATTTGGATTATGCTTCATATCTGCTAATGTACAGTCTCTCTGAACAGTTCATATATTTACATTTATACCTGTATTTATTGGTGTACTTAAGAGTGTAAAACGTATAAATCTCGTAAAACTGGGTTTTGTAGGCACAGAAAGTAATCAGCTAACCTGAAATTTGTAAATTCAATTTGAAAGCAATTGTTTTCAAAACAAACACTATTATCTTAAAATTGAACATTTAACTGCTTGCCGTTGTTTTGTTAATCGAAATTCTAGCAACAGATTTTTGTTTCTTTTCGAAAGCCAAACACTTTTATAGAGAAAATATCCAAGAAATGGAAACGCAGCATACATCCACCCCAACAAAAACATACTCATTTTATACACACTGACACATTTATATATACGAAAACATAAAGGCAAAGGCACATAAATATAATGATCCAACGGTTACTTATTCCTATGGAACAGGGAGTAACTCTATCAACAATATTCCAAGTTATTATAAAAGAGCGATCACGTCATTGCTACTTAATTTTCTAGATAATTCAAAGTTCCATTGTTGAGTAACTCAAAGGAATACTGTTGTTGTTTAATACGTTCCTTGAAAATATTTGCACTGTACCTTGTGTACTTACTATCGATACTGTTAGTTGGTAAAGTAAAGCTACTGAATAAACAAGTATACTTATTTCCCCAATTGCAAGATGGTTGTTAAGATGGGTACATGTAAATTTACGCTTACATTTGCATCATATGATGATGGAAGTGCTGTTAACATTTTGTATTTTAAATGGATTATGATAGGTTTGTCTTGGTGGAAATAACCATAGAAAAATCCTGTTCATTTTGGTGGAAGCCATTGGATAAAGTAATCAAGCCTGATTTTTCTTCCTTAGTATTCTTTGATTTGAAGTGGTATGCGGTGGTATCAAAAGGTTCCGGGACTGGTTATGTTCACTAAAAATAACTTATTTACTGTAAATCCTCGAATATAATCCGCATTTTTCCCCAAAATTTAAAGATCAAAATCCCTCGTGCGTACTATATACGAAGTTAAAAATTGAAAAATA
>NC_043002.1:80347000-80349500 GCF_006345805.1 Octopus sinensis | reverse complement strand
GCGATAATATGGCAGTTATGGCTTCGTAAGCTGTACATATGCTGGCTATGTCTGTAGATTTGAAGGTTTACCGTTTCTTTAGCTTTCTATATTAATTCAATTTGGCCCCCCCTCCCTCTGTCAAGCAGGTGCTGACTCCGGCACCGTCAGACGCTTATTATACATCTGTGTCCTTGTGAAATACTTTGGAGTCATATCATGTGCTGCTGTCCTTCAGTTGTATATATATATTTTTTATAGCATCTGGGCTATTTAGCTTGTTGTGACCTGCATGGATGTTCATATGCTCGTTTCCGTGTTAATTTCTTCTTGAGTCACACACACACAAAAAAAAAAGGATTCCATAACCGTTCTGATTCTCTTGTTGTCAGAGCTGCATTGATTTCTCTTTTATTTAGAATTCTTGATAATATTATTTCGGGTTGTATTAGAGCTCCATGTTTTATTCAAAGAATCGCTGATGCTTTTTATTTTATAGCCAAAGATTATTTGCAGTTTAGTTAGGATTTCTCATTTTCAAACATCCTTTGATTTCGGGTGTTTCTATTTCTGCTACGGAATATTCCAGAATATTTTGTCTCCTTTTTCTCTCAAATATGTCTTTATTCATTTCATCCCAGTCTAAGGGATAATATTTTTTTACTATCTATTGTTATGACTGATTCCCATGTTGTTTGCTTGGGTTTCATATGGCTATTTGAGTCGATCTAGGTTAATTGCAACTTTTTTTTATGATAGTAATGGTCAAGGTGTATAATATTCCATCAAACTTGGTGATATCAAAAATAATTATTGATACTATTTAATTATTTGCACTTTCCATGATAATGTTCGTTGTCACCTTCTTTAGAACTGCCTCTTAAATATTCCTCACTTGTATTTATACTTTCGTCTGTGTTCAACTGGTTCAACTTTTCTTGAGAAATATTCTCTTTTACAACCATTAGATGGAGGCCATTCTGGGGCACATCTTTGAAGAATTCTAGTCGAACGATTCGATTCCAGTACTTTATTTTTATAAGTTTGGTACATATTCTGTAGGGGTCTCAAACCGAACCCCTAAGTTATAGGGATGTAAACACACTGACACCAGTTGTCAAAGGGTGGTGGGGCACAAACACGGACATATGAACATATACACACACGTGTGTGTTTGCGTGTATATATATATATATATAATATATATTTAAATAATACACTATATGTATATATATAAAATATATTATATATATATATTATATATATATATATATATATATATATTATATATATATATATATATATATATATATATAATATATATATATATATATATATATATATATATATATATATATAATACACTGTATATAATATATATATATATATATATATATAATATTAAATTAGAGATATAAAACCACTATTAGGCAAATCAAACAGTGAAAATCATAAGCCAATACATAGAAATAAAATTAATTAATTAAATATATTATTTAAGTTTGGATTTACTCCCTAATATTATTATTATTAATTATATATATATACAACGGGCTTCTTTCAGTTTTCCTTTACTAAATCCATGCAGAAAGCTTTGGTCGGTGTTGTGGTGTAGTAGAAGATACTTGCCGAAGGTGCCACGCAGTGAATTGAACCCAGTACCATGTGTTTGGGGGAAACAAACTACTTACCACTCAGCCACATATAGTTTTTCTACTTCCTTTAATCTAAATTTCTTCTATCCATTAGGTCTACGTATCTATCTCCGAGATTTACATTCGTCAATATATTTTAGTTGTTTGTTTAGCGGATAATCGATTCTTTCCTTAAGTGTTTAATTTTGATTTCTAATATTTTGCGGACTTAGACAACGTATCACAAGCCTATAGGATATCGATATTGTATTTAGATAAACACCATTTTCTCTCTCCGAATTTTTAAGAGAACTGATATCTCAGTTTCGCATTCTGAGTTGAGCAGCTATAAAATATGTATGCAGAAAGAATAGAAACACGTACCCATCCGAGGTATGCGGAATAAAATGTGATCTTTTATTTAAATAGTCGTCAATTTGTTTGTAGCGATGCCCGTTGTTGCACGGGATATTTTTCAATACATTTTTATGCACAAAATTTTAAAGTACACGTTCCACATTTCACCTTTGGAGGTTTCTTCTTCCTACTTTGTATTGTTTGTCGTTTGACATCAATCCCGTCATCATCATCCTCATGATCGTCGTAGTTGTCGTAGCCGGCGCTGACGTCACCACCACCACCACCATCACCACCACCACCACCATCATCATCATCATCATCATCATCATCCCCATCACTACCACCAACTCCACTGACTTCATCTCATCATCATCAACATCATCATCATCATCATCATCATCATCATCATCATCCTCATCATCATCATCATCATCATCATCACCAACGCCACTACCACCGTCACCACCACAATCACCATCATCATAATTTTCTTTCATAAACCGAGCATTAATCATTGTTAAGCGAAT
>NC_043002.1:80324500-80339500 GCF_006345805.1 Octopus sinensis | reverse complement strand
AGACACCCAAACATATACACACATGCATATATACGACGGACTTCTTTCAGTTTCCGTCTACTAAATCCACTCACAAGGCTTTGGACGGCTCGAGGCCATAGTAGAAGACACTCGCCCAAGGTGCCACGCAGTGGGACTGAACGCGGAAACACGTGGTTCGTAAGCAAGCTACTTACCACATTGCCACTCCTACATGCTTATGCATATATATTGTGTACATGTAAATAGGTCTCTTTACTGTTAATCCATTCACGATTTCACCTTGTTTTTATCTATATTTGGCGGTGACTTGCGTGAGACATGATAGACAAGGTTAATATGAAAATGTATAAATACACGCACAAAATATCACTTCTGCATATAATACCAAACATGTGCACCCGCACGCACACATCCTGTCACACACACATACACACGCATACACATACATGCACGCATACCTATGTATGTACGCATGCGCAATCGACCGAATAGCTAGCTATTCGTGTTTACTTGTAGATGAGATGTAACTTTGTATTTCTTATTGACAAAGATGGAGATACAGGAATAGAAATTACACAATGAGGAAAACGGTGCAGAAATATGTATAGAGAAAAGATGTAGAGGAAGGCATTGGCGTAGGAGTGGTTGTGTGGTAAGTAGCTTGCTTACGAACCACATGGTTCCGGATTCAGTCCCATCGCGTGACACCTTGGGCAAATGTCTTCTACTATAGCCTCAGACCGACCAACCCCTTGTGAGTGGATTTGGTAGACGGAAACTGAAAGAAAACCGTCGTATATATGTATATCTATCTATCTATCTATCTATCTATCTATCTATCTATCTATCTATCTATCTATCTATCTATCTATCTATCTATCTATCGCCATTTGAGCAATAATAATAATAATAATAATAATAATAATAATAATAATAATAATAATTGATGAAGGAAGTGGAAGATAGATTTAGCACTAGACTAACATATTTACATGGACAAAATCCTACCCATAACGGCAGCGCTGAATTAACCCATTAAGCAAAATAAGCACGTGCTTAGGGTATCAAGGAATGTGGCACCACAGAAATGAAAATGGTTTACGGCACAAAAGAAACCACTTTAAACTTGCTAAAATAATATTCGTAATGCCTTATCTCTACTAAGCAAAGAAGCAGATGGTTTACGTAAAATTAATTTTTAAGATATCATCCAATACTTTGTAAAAAAAAAAAAAAACAAAGGAGAAAATAAACATTATTTTCCATCTTACTGCGAACTTGGTTTCATTTTGAAAAATAAAAATTAATTATATGTTGTATTACCGTTTACATTTTGAATTAGTTTTCTTTGTATTTTGAACCATTTACATATATGTGAGGGCATCAAAGCCATTTAAGTACTTAGAGTATGTATTGGTCTATATATATATATATATACATATATATATATATATATGTATATATATATATATATATATATATATATAATATATATATATATATATATATATACATATATGTATGTATGTAGTATGTATGTATGTATGTATGTATGTATGGATGTATGTATGTATGTATGTATATGTTTATATGTATACACTCATACATATCCTTATCGTAAGCATATTTATACGCACATACATATGAGCATACATTATGACTAAATCCTTTAACGGGTTTACCAACACTTTCAGTCAGAAATAGGGTATGTATCGTTAGTTTCGTATGCGTATGCGTGTATGTGTGTGTTTGTGTGTTTGTGTGCATGGATTTATGCATATTACGCGTATATACGCGTATTACGTGTCTTTGAATATGTCCAAGCAAGCATATATGCAAATTGAATGGGAGACTGTATATATGCACACGTTTGCACGTATGTGCAGCGTAAAATAGGTGAATATGTGTGTGTGTGTGTATATACAAGACAGATATTCATGGATATGTTTCTGCATGTATATGTATGGGGGTGCTAGGTGTTATTATTCCCTTGCAATGAAATTAAGAGCAACAGAAAGAGCAACCATACAAGCATGGACATCACGCATTTCATTCGTCCATCAATCTCCTGATTATCAATATCGCCATCTTTATAATCATCATCAGCATCGCCATCGTACACCTTATCATTATTGCCATCATCGCCATCTGCGCTCCTACCACATCACCACCACCACCACCACCATTATCATCATCATTACTATCGTCATCATAGTCGTCGTCGACGTCGATTTCAACGTCGATTTCATCATCATCATCATCATCATCATCATCACCGTCGTCGTCGTCATCACCAGCTTTACCAACATCTCCACGTCCACTAGCAGTGTCACCGACAACAGCGTCACTATCTCCATAATTCCTTACAGCAATACGAATAACACCATTAGCAGTGACAACAACTACAGCAACAAAACGAAACAAGGGTACAGAACTCCACGAAATCAATCAACAGCCGAAAATATATAATACATAAAAGAGTCTTATTCATACATACATACATACATACATACATACATACATAATACATATGTATGGATTTTTTCCTTTTCCTATGTTTCTGACGAAGAGCTCCGCTCGAAACGTAAAACCCTCCTTCTTCCCTTCCTCCTGAGCGTCCAATAATACTATATTTGTTCCACGTCCTCGCGTTGTGCTTTCTCTTGGTGTTTTCATGGTTGGATTAACTTTATATATATATATATATATATATATATATATATATATATATGTGTGTGTGTGTTTATATGGCTGTATGGTTTCAGCGTCGGGCTCACAATCATGCAGGTGGCAGTGAATTCGATTCCCCAACTGAGCTATGCGGTGTGTTCTTGAGCAAGGCTCTTTATTTCACGTTATTCCTGTTCACGCAGCTGTGGAAATGCTTGCGACGTCACTGGTGCCAAGGATAATATCGGTGGCGCAGAGAAGGGAAACTGTCATTCATGGGCGACTGTTGGTATTCCATAAACAAACCTGGTCTTGTGCGTCAGAGAAGAACACTTTAGGTACAATACCATAGTTATTCATGGCCGAAGAGGGTTTATATATAAATATATATATATGTGTGTGTATGTGTGTGTGTGTGTGTGTGTGTGTGTGTGATGTATTCGCTCGTCGTGAACTACGAATGAGGGTTTAGTAAAATAAATCGTGATCTATGGACAGGATTGTTTCTTTTGAGGCCTACTGTTGCCTTGCAAACCTTTTGGCAAGTGGAATAAGTCGAGGAGTAAGTGTGATTGGGTTCTAGCCTAAACTTTGCCTATGCCTATGCCTAAACACTGATTGGCGCTAATATTTCGGCAATACATATATATGTCTCCATACATACATACATGCATACATACATACATACATAAATACATACATACATACATACATACATACATACATACATACATACATACATACATGCATACATACATACATATATATATGTATAACTCCCACTATCTCCCACTTGTTTATCTCCTCTGAACCTTTCCCTTTGTCTCTGATATTTTTCTAATCTTTTAATTCCGCTACCCCCTACCCCGCCCTCCACCTTTCACGTGACCGGTGTCCGGCCAGCCATGATCTTTCTTTCTTGGCCTGACTGCCGACCGTCAATAAGTCTTGTGTCCACCTCCCGTGTTTTTGCCTTTAGGCTTTCACTCCATACACACCAGCTCAATTTGAATCGTTCTCAGTCGAAAGATGCCTGTTGTTATTTATTTTTGTTTGTATTCGTTATTGTGTATCATGTTCTCCGTTTTTGTTTGTCTTTGTTGCCGTACACATTAGCTAGCTTTCTTACAAAGGGGTCTAATGCACTTAGCTTAGACATTTTAGGGGACAACCAGCTCGAACCATCTTATTTTTAGCTGTACGAAATGGTCTTGACTTCTGGTACTTGACTGAAGAAAGAAAGCCAAGAATGCCCAGGCTCTTTTGCCTGTCCTTCTAATTGTTGCTTCTCTTGTCCGCCTTTGTGTTTTAATTCCCCTCTATTGCGTTTTTGTTCCATTTATATATATATATATAGTTAATCCAAACATGAAAACACAAAGAGAAAACACAACAACAAGAAGATGTGGAACAAGTATGGTGTTATTGAAGGCTCAGGAAAGGATGGAAAGAAGGAGGATGTAACGTTTCGAGTGGAGCTCTTCGTCAGATACATAGGAAAAGGAAAGATCCAAGGAAGGGAAGACGGAGGGAAAAAATCGCCAACGGTACACACGCGGTCACATACACATCAGATTTTTTCCGTCTAGTATCTCCACTCAGAATGGTCAACACTGAAGTATAGTAGAAGACACTTGCCCAAGTTGCCATACATTGGACTGAACCCGTGAACATGTGGTTCAAAATCAAGCTTCTTACCACACATCCACAGCTGCTCCTCCACACAGCCGCACCTGTACGTTGTTCGTGCGTATATGTGTATGTATATGCTTGTGTACATACATACACATACAACCGTTCTTTCGAAATTCACATCCACACATAATCACGTGAGTAAAAGCGCTCAAGTGCATAAATGTGCTAAGTCGTATATAAATATATCACGTATGCCGGAGTATATGATTTTAAATATGCACATACGAGTGCGCATCGTACAGCCATACTTGTGTGATACTCGAATAAATGCATATATACTTGTATAAACACCGTATATTTATCTATATAAGTATATATGAATACGAATAATTATGTATCCACAAATATATAATATGTAAATAGTTACACGCATAACAATATACAAGAATACATACACGCATAAATCTATGTTTGCATATATGTATGCGTTAGTGTATATGATCGCTGCATATATACAACACGCATATATATATATGTATGCGTTAGTGTATATGACCGCTTCATATATACAACACGCATATATATATATATGCGTGTTGTATATATGAAGCGGTCATATACACTAACGCATATATATACGCATATATTATATATTATATATTATATATTATACATATATATGTGTGTGTGTGTGTATATTCAGTCAGTCACATGTATCTGTGTATTGAAGCAATCAACACACATACACATGTATATAAGCCCCATTATGCTGACATCAATAGGTTTAATACAATCTCAAAACCATTTGAGTGGTACCTTCATACAAGATCAGTGAAGCCGTGTCTTTTGTGTTCTCATAATTTCCCTCGGGTCATCTTAAACACATTGCAAAAGTAAGGTGAATGAAGTGTCAAACAAAAATTTGTAAATAATAATAATAACAACAACATCAATAATGATAATAATAATAATAATAATAATAGTAATAATAATAATAATAATAATAATAATAATAATAATAATAATAATAATAATAATAATAATAATAATGATTCATTTTCTCCGCCACACAGGCATCTAATAATGGGTGTGCGTTACAAGGGCAGTTAATAATTTGTTTGGAGGTGTAAAAGAACTGGAGTGTTGGGAAGATAAGATAAAAACTATACGTAGTATAATAAATATTTGAATTCAGAGATGATGTAGTCATCTTGGTACAGTTGAACATCCTACCAGAACCAATGAAGGAACTTCACTGATCCATGCTCCTCCCAACCATCAAGCGCAAAAGACCTAGTCCAGCTGTTGTTCCCCAGATATTATTTTGCCTCCAGCGCACATTCTATTTCTATCTGTTGCAATGTATTTGTTACAAACGGGGTTTAAAAATGATGAAATTATGAACCAGTGCTGGCGTAACCCGCCTCATTCTTCAGCAGGTACATCTACATGTGGCGATGGGAGGCAGAAAGGGCTGCAACAGCTCTAGGCCGATACCTTGCTTATCGCTCACCATGGGCTGAAAAGCAAAGTTCATCTCGGTGGAGTTTAAAATAAGAATACCAAAACCGATATTGGTTTCAAATTTTGGAACAAGGCCACCGAGCTCGGGGAAGGGTTGAAGTCCATTACTTCGAACCCAGTGCTGGGATCTTTTCGGTTTGAACGGCAGTTTTTTCTAGCGGTATCATATGAAATTGTCACCCATAATTATGACCCTAGTATCTATTTTAGGGTTAGGGTTAGTTAGGGTTAGTGTTAGGGGTGGGGAGAAGGGTATCTTTTTTCTTCACAAATATAAATAAACCCAATCTTTCTTAACAGAGGGACATATTCATACGGCACAGAATGTTGTTTACCTCAATGGACTTCAGTGATTGGTTGAAATTGCAGAAATTGAAGAAAAAAACAACAAATATCTTACAAGCTATTGAATTTTCTCAATAAAGCCAAGAGAAAAATATGTTTTATAAACACATTCTACCAGTATACGAATTTTAAAATCTTTTAGTTACCTAGAAATTATGTTTAAAAAAATGCCGTTCAAACCGCAAAGATCTAAGTGCTGAACTGGTACTTATTATTTTATCGACACCGAAATTATGAGAATGGCAAAAATCAGCCGCGGCGGAATTTGAACTCAGAACGCAAAGACAGACGAAATGCTGCTAAGCATTTTGCCCGGTGTGCTATTAGATCTGCCAACTCGCCGCTGTAATACAAGAACTAATATTGATTTCAAATTTTGGCACAAGGCCAGCAAGGAGGTAACTCGATTACATCGATCTCCAGTACTCAACCGGTACTTATTTTATCGACTCTGAATTGATGAAAGGCGAAGTTGACCCCGATGGAATTTGAACTCAGAACGTAAAGACAGACGAAATGCCCGGCGTGCAATCAGTTCTACAAGCTCGCGGCCGTAATACCAGAACTATTACCACGCTTCTTCTAACCTTCATACGACTCTAACACCAGACCACCTCACTACGTCACCTTTAAGTACGTTACATTTTATCAGTTATTTTGTTCTGAAATCTCTTTAAACCCTTGTTGTTCATGCTAGAGCAGACGTCAAGAGGAATACTGTATTGTTTATATAATATCTTACTATATTTTCTAACTGTGTTCCAATGTTTTTGTTCGATGTTGGTATCCACGTATGAGAAGTAACAATCGTAGTGTAGTCATGAGTTACTGTAGGAAGCTCTACTCTTGTTTATAATCTGATTAAGATGGTTCCATTATAGACATGAGAGAGAAAGAAGATTTGTTTCGATGTTCTTTAAAATCTTCAGCAGGTTTCATTGTTAAGTTTACGATAGTTTTTTTAAACAGTTAAGCAAAGAAGGGAATTTAAAGGTAAAAAAAACAACGACAATAACATTGAACGCTATGATATACTGTCTTCGTACTGTTATCAATTGATAAAAGATTTACAAGTTGAAAGAATCTGTCAGTCGTCCGACTGATCCTCTCGTTTATGTTGAAGTTCGATTATTTTCTTCCTCTAATACCCACCTCTGTCATTGTCTGTCTATCTGTCTGTCTGTCTTTCTCTCTCTCTCTCTCTCTCTCTCTCTCTCTCTGTATGTATGTATGTATGTAGGTGTGTGTGTTTCCCTCTCTACGAGGCTCTCTTTCTCTCAACTTTCTTCACAAATAATCTCACTTCTATACACACACAATCACACACTTGTTCGCTCTCTCTCTCTCTCTCTCTTTCTCTCCATTCCTCTATCTCTCGCACGCACACACACGCACAAACATATTCACCCACACACAGAAACTCTTTCAATATACATTATTTACATTATTTACAATTGATGGATATTTGTCTTCATCTTGTTTGTTGTTAACACAACGTAGGCATTTAGCTTAGTGGTTAAGAGCGCGGGCAACTAACCCCAAGATTCCGAGTTCGATTCCAGGCAGTGACCTAAATAATAATAATAATAATGATAATAATAATGATAATAATAATGATAATAATGATAATAATAATGATAATAATAATAATGATAATAATAATAATAATGATGATAATGATAATAATAATAATGATAATGATAATAATAATAATGATAATGATAATGATAATAATAATAATGATGATAATGATAATAATGATGATAATGATAATAATGATAATAATGATGATAATGATAATAATGATAATAATGATAATAATAATAATAATAAAAATAATAATAATAATAATAATAATAATAATAATAATAACAACATCGAAAAATACCTTAGGAATGAGAACCCAGGTTCGAAATTTCTCCAGACACCTTATGAAGGCTGGAGGGTATATCAGCTGAAACGTTGTGTTAACAACAAACAAAATGAGTACAAATATCCGTCGAATGTAAAAAATGTTCATAATTCATCATCTCTTAAATATAGAACTGAACTCTTTCAATATATATCACATTACTCTCTGTCTGTGCTTATTTCTCCCTCTCTCTAATAGTTAAAGTGGGCAAGGTTTCAGCATTTTATAGCTGCTATAAGGATTTGATCTTATTTCCTCAGAAGATAATGTTTGCACCATATACTCTCTTACTTGTGTCAGTAATTTTACTGTGGCCATGCTGGAGCACCGCCTTTAGTCGAGCAAATCGACTCCGGGACTTTGTAAACCTAGTACTTATTCTATCGGTGTCTTTTGCCGAACCGCTAAGTTACGGGGACGTAAAGACACCAGCATCGGTTGTCCAGCGATGTTGGGGGGGACAAAAACAGACACACAAACATATACACACATACATATATATGTACATATATACGATGGGCTTCTTTCAGTTTCCATCTACCAAATCCACTCACAAGGCTTTGGTCGGCTCGAGGCTATAGTAGAAGACACTTGCCCAAGGTGCCACGCAGTGGGACTGAACCCAGAACCATGTGGTCGGTAAGCAAGCTACTTATCACACAGCCACTACTACGCCTATCAGCAAGATAGTGTGGTTTAGGAGTTCGCTTTGCAACTATTTGGTTATGGGTTCAGTCCCACTGCACGGCACCTTGGGCAAGCGTATGCATTTTGCTTTCGGCATTAAAATTTTTTTATTCAGTTTTTACATTATATGTTTTAGATTTGGTTATATAGGTGGCGTTTGTGCATGGGCTGCCGTCCACCCGAGAAAAACTCGCTAAATAGTCAGCCTTCTTATTCTTTGTTGTTCGGTAAACGACATTTTGGTATTAATTCCTCAAAATGTTACGCATAGGTCGTTGATAGATCGTTGGTGTAAGATCCATTCTAACATTGTTGTAGTTCCGGTTTTGGATTTTATTACTTTCAATTCTGTTACGACAATGAGTTATTTAGGGAAACTTTCTTCTTTGAAACACTTGCGAATCTTATACTCCACGTAATTCTTCATACTTTTATATTTTATGTTTTCCTTTATGCGTTTTATCACATCTTTTAATGCCTCTTGTTGGGAAAATTGTTGTTCAGGCAACAGTATTCTTTTATCTATAAGAATTCTTCGTGTGCCTCTGTGAACGATATTTATTTGCCAGATAAACGTTTTTAATGCCGTCTGATTTGAGATGCTTGCGATATCTCTGTGTCATGCAAATAAATTTATAGGAAGACACAAACAAAAAAGAAAAGTTCCTTATAACGTATGAACAACTCCACGCAGAGAGGAAGTGCGCAGATTTGAGCTCAGTTCTACATTTAAGTTTAGTGGTATGTAGATACTGCCATTTATAACATGCATTTCTTACATATATACAGGACCTAAAATCTGGATTTCGGGCATAGTCAATCACATATTTTATTACATATTCTATCGAATCCGGAAAGATGAGAGGTAAAAGTGACATCGTAGGTGAATATTAATAAAATTAGCAGTATTAATATGAATCTAATGTATATGGTTAACTAAGTGACAAAACTAGTATATTTGCATTAGGTACTGAAAATTTACTAACAACTGTTTGCCAGTGTATGAACATAAATGCATTATTTTTTGAAAAAATTGTTTGAAATTTAGACAGTGTTAAAAGCTAAAACGAGAGAAGATAAATTTCCTCTTTTGTTGATCACGTATAGTGAAATGTCTTTTCGATGTTATGATAATCCATGAGGCACATACATATCTGCAGTGACCACTCGCTTGTTATTTAAATGTCTAAGATGGAGATGAAACGCTCAGCTGCAACACGTAATGGCTCCAAACACTCGGATAAAGACAGGTTAAAGAACATTTTCAGACAATCTAGAACTCATAAAAAGAAACGATAATTTCAAATCAACAGATTCTTCCGTGTATTTGGATACAAATAGCCTGAAGTATAATAAAATACAATCTGAATTTCATCGAAGACTCGTAAATAGGTAGGAAGCTCTTCTACATGAAGTATCGGGGAAAATTGTGAACTGATAAGAAGAACAGAAATTTACTTCGGAAACGTGAGGAAAGATATATTAGGTAGAGGGGAAATAGCTAAAAGAATCGATAACCGTTGATACATGGAGAAACGTAAAAATCTTTCATCTCCTAAAACAACGAAGCTGAAGACAGTTTAGTAAGTACACCAACAACAAATAACAACAAACATGAAACGAGAAAATATATCAAATGCAGTGTACAACATGACAAGAGAAATTGGCTCAAAGATCAAAGAACCCTTGCTGGATTTTAGAAAACCGAAATGTTACGAGAACTGTGTTTAATATTGTAAAGAAAATAAATGGCCAAATAAAGGCAAGATAAAACGCGCCCCTTAAATTAAAAACATGGCGAAATTAAAGAGAAGATACTTTCATGAGGTTTTAAGCAGGCCAAGGCCATAAATCTTGGACAATATTGAAGAGGCAGGCAACAAAACCAGCAACAGCGAAGCCAAGAATATCTGGCTGTTATTCATTACAGTTAAATTGAATGTCATATGCACGACCTGAGAAAAAATAGCCAGAAAAGAGAAATACGTGTATGGCAATAGTAATGATGTTACTGGAAACCTCTCAGCCAAACGCATAATATCATTTCAGACAAATTAATAAAATGAGAGAATAGCAATCATGTTGATCACTGTTGAGAAAAACATTTCTACAGCTATTGCTGTATTTCTGCTGAACTTTCATGTAGAATATGGAAGACATATTTGAAATGCTTCTGATCCCACACTCCATTTCATATACGCAGATAGGAAGGAAGTTCACAAATCTAGATTCTTCTTAATTTTTTTTTTCTTCGTCATTCCTAATTCTTTTATGATAGGTTACATTTGATAAAGCGGCTTTCTTTTCATTTTTGGAAGTCGGACAACTGCAAAGGATTGGGGGTACTTTAAAATAAATTCCATGTAAAATTGGTCTTCAATCATTAGTATCGGTGCGTTGTAAATGTGATGTTGACCCCACCATACACTCACCTGTAATGAAGGTCCGCAAAGATCACGGAAACTAGAACCTTCCTCTGGATTCAGCAAGGAATACAATTGATCAACCAGCATCTCAGATGAGTAATGATGTCACAACAGATGAAGACATTGACACGAGGTTTTGGGGCTTTTGAGTGGTTGACTATATCCTTATCTGAGTAACCTTCAAGAAAGGTGGTGGATACAAATTTATTTCCTAGATTTAATGAACCTTAAGTAGAGATGATTCGACGACGACACGTGATGTGATATTCAAATGTCTTCATCCATTCAGTCATTGTACTTCATAACGGCGTAATTGAAATTTAAAATGAATCTTGCAATCAGCAATTTAATGAGAAGTTACAATTATTCAACAACGTAAGCGACAAGCCAGGTTTTATAAGAAAAAGCGAAAATTTGATTTCAATTGATTTCTATAATTCCTTTATTTATTCTTTACTTCTTTTATTTTTCCCATTAATTTTCTTTATATTTGCTTAATTATCTACTTCTTGCTTGGCAAGATAATTCTTATCAGAAGCCCTTGCTGGTTTTCATTATTTTTGGTTCTTCAGAAAATGGAAGCAACAACAACAACAACAACAACAACAACAAAACGTCGACGACGACGACAACGACGACGATGGCGACGAAGAAGATGCGGACGACGAGGACACCGACAATGACAAGCACACAACAAAGACAAACAATAAAAATAATTGTCTACAGGTATTTGTATTAAGATGACGACGGTGAGTATGATAACGATGACGATGATGATGTTGATTGAAATGCTGCTGCTAGTGGTGGTGGTGGTGGTTGTTGGTGGTGGTGGTGGTTGGGAAGTAGGGGCAGTGGTGGTGGTGTTAATAATATTCGCAAGAAAGACAAAGAGGCGGAGGGACAGAGGGAAATATATTAAATAAGTTGAAAAGAAAGGTTGTAAAAGAATATAAATATTCAGTAAGTATATATGTGTATACTTGTATATATATATATATATATATATATATATATATATATATAGATAGATAGATAGATAGATAGATAGATAGATAGATAGATAGATAGATGTATATATAAATATCGTATGTATGTGTATATGTGAATATATAGGTTTGTACAAGCATTTGTCTATACATATGTTTGTAAATGTATATATGTATATATGTGTGTTTTGTGTATGCATATATATCTGTAGTGCATATAATATGTGTATATGTATATGTTTATGTGTGTATAAATATGTATATAATTATATGTGTGTATGTGTATATGTGCATATATATATATGTGTGTGTGTGTGTGTGTGTGTGTGTGTATGCGTGATTATGTATATGTGTATATATGTCTGTACATGTATATTGGTAATATATATATATATATTATATATATATATGTAGGTATGTGCATACGTGTCTATATATAAATATGTATGTATGCGTGTGTGCGTGCGTGCCATGGGGAGAACGAGAGTGAGAGAGCAAGAGAGCGGAACAGCAGAAATTTTAAGATAATAGTTTTAACTTTTAATTAGCAATTAAGTAAAACTGAATGTAAACATCACATTCCTTCACTATTACAGTTTCTTGATCGGATTAATATACCTGTCTCAGTAGATCTGTTAAACGGGCTACAAACATAAGACATACAATATGTAGATATGAATATATATCTATGTATTTATATATACATATTTATATGTATATTATACAAATTTATGTTCGTGTGTGTGTGTGTGTGTATGCATATATATATATATATATAGGTTTGTACAAGCATTTGTCTATACATATGTTTGTATATGTATATATGTATATATGTGTGTTTTGTGTATGCAAATATATCTGCAGTGCATATATATGTGTATATGTATATGTTTATGTGTGTATGTGTATATGTGTATATATATATATGTATATATGTGTGTATATGTGTATATGTATATATATATATATATATATATATATATATACATATATATATATATATATATATATATATATATATATATATATATATATATATATATATATATATATATGTATATGTATACATATATACATACCTACATACATATATACCTGCATACATATATATGAGTGTGCGTATATCTTTGTAAAAATATGGGCTTTGTATTAAACTCGTACGTAACAATAAACAATCAGCCATTAACTGAAAGAGCACTCCATATTGTTAATTATGGTATTAAATATACTCTGAAAAGGAAAAGTTACGCGGCATCTTCGAAGTTTCGCCAGAGACTGGCTTCGGCACTATGTTGAAAAGTAGTTTTCAAATGAATTATTCACTTATTTGCAAATGAAAATGCTTAAACTTTCTATATATGTTTTAGCTTGTGCGTGCGTGTGTCTTAGATTATGCATGAGGCGCAATCGTACAAGAAATGAAATTTTAAATCACAAAGGCAGTTTAACATTTGTTTGAGCGAAGATTTTAAGAATTTAATTTCTAGACAGTAAGGACGAGAAGATAAGAAAAATTATTTGCACCTTGTATTCACGAAGCTAAATTCCCTTCGTGTAAATACCTCCCTCCTCGGCTTTCAACGTGATTCAGCGAGTATAAAACATTGGTTTCGTCGTGTTTTCGAATACTTCTATTATAAATTGTTACTTTAACAATGAAATTTCGTGAGGACGATTCTTTGAATGCTGTATCTTTATAAGTTTGAGGCCCACAATCCAAAGATAAGTTTATAAAGAAACTTTTGGTATATCGTGCAAACGCCAGAAATGATATTGAGAGTGGGAACTTGCAGCAATCGATTTCACACCTGTCGCTCACACGACGTTTTTAAGAAGTCATCAAGATAAACGTTTTTTGATAGCTTTCGTATAATATTCTAAAATATAATCACACAAAAAATGATTTCAAACCAAATTACGTGCAATAAAAAGCAAATTAATAGATGAAATAGCCGAAACATGAAACTCAGGGTACGGTTAGTCATATGTCTTTCAGTTATCATGTGTTAAAGAATAATCTATCAATTATCAACAGAGAGCGTGGATAAAACGCCGGGCTTTCTCTGCAGGACTACCGAAGATTGATTCCACCAATTTAACCTTAATATTTAATGGCTCAAAGGCGCCAAGCTGGTAGAAACGTTAGCACGCCGGGCGAAATGCGTAGCAGTATTTCGTCTGCCGTTACGTTCTGAGTTCAAATTCCGCTCAAGTCGACTTTGCCTTTCATCCTTTCGGGGTCGATTAAATAAGTACCAGTTACGCACTGGGGGCGATATAATCGACTTAATCCGTCTGTCTGTCCTTGTTTATTCTCTCTGTGTTTAGCCCCTTGTAGGTAGTAAAGAAATAGGTATTTCGTCTGTCTTTATGTTCTGAGTTCTAATTCCACCGAGATCGACTTAGCTTTTCATCCTTTTGGGGGTCGATAAATTAAGTACCAGTTGCGTAATGTGTTCGATCTAATCGACTAGCCCCTCTCCCAAAATTTTGGGTCTTGTGCCTAGCGTAGAAAAGAATATTTAAAGGCTCAACAGTGGCGTGCTGGCATAAACGTTAGCATGCCGGGCGAAATATTTAGCGGTATTTCGTCTGTCTTTATGTTCTGAGTTCAAATTCCGCCGAAGTCGACTTAGTCTTTCATCCTTTCGGAGTCGATAAATTAGTTAACAGTTGCGTATACTTGGGTCGATCTAATCGACCTGGCCTCCTCTCTAAACATTTCGGGCCTTGTATCTAGAATAGAAAAGAATATTTAAAGGCTCCACTTTCCTTGTACAGCGCGATACACTCGTTTACAGTAATTTATGAAAACTGGAAACAATAATAGGAT
>NC_043002.1:80314500-80319500 GCF_006345805.1 Octopus sinensis | reverse complement strand
ATAGATAGATAGATAGATAGATAGATAGATAGATAGATAGATAGATAGATATGACATGGCTGATTTGAAACTAGGTGGCGGGAAGCCGTTTTATTTCCTACCACACTTTCGACATCCGTAGTTCAAAGAGCAACGGTTATTATCACCGGCCGATAATGACACAAAGGGCGCGTTTCCTTTTACATGATTCCATACCAAACTCCACTTAAATCACCGAGTGTGTGACTCTATACACACTTGCATATATACACCCTTCACTCACACAAACATACACAAGACGCACGCACAAACACTAACGTAGAAATGAAGTACATTGTCATGGTTCTATGCAAATCCATAAACCAAAATATACGCTCAATATATATATATATATACACGCATCATATAGTAGTGATGTGTATATATACAACACATGGACATAGATGAAAGAGGCCCAAGAAAACCCATGTCTTGCACGACATATAGAGTAATATCAATAACAACGCGGCGAGTTGGCAGAATCGTTAGCTCGCCGGGCGAAATGCTTAGCACTATTTCGTCTGCCGCAACGTTCTGAGTTCAAATTCCGCCGAGGTCGACTTTGCCTTTCATCCTTTCGGGGTCGATTAAATAAGTACCAGTTAGGCACTGGGGTCGATATAATCGAATTAATCCGTTTGTCTGTCTTTGTTTGTTCTCTCTGTATTTAGCGCCTTGTGGGTAGTAAAGAAATAAGTATTTCGTCTGTATTTATGTTCTGAGTTCAAATTCCGCCGAGGTCGACTTTGCCTTTTATCCTTTTGGGCTCGATTAAATAAGTACCAGTTACGCACTGGAGTCAATATCATCGACTTAATCCGTTTGTCTCTCCTTGTTTGTCCCCTCTATTTAGCCCCGTGTGGGTAATAAAGAAATAAGGAACGTTAGCACACCGGGCGAAATGCTTAGCAGTATTTCGTCTGCCGCTACGTTCTGAGTTCAAATTCCACCGAGGTCGACTTTGCCTTTTATCCTTTCGGGGTCGATTAAATAAGTACCAGTTGCGCACTGGGGTCCATATAATCGACTTAATCCGTTTGTCCCATCTATGTTTAGCCCCCTGTGGGCAATAAAGAAATAAATATCAATAAAAATGCATACATATCGATACCGTCAAACGTTTTGATACGTACAAAAATATTGCTCGTTAACAAACAAACATAACAAGGATTAGAAACATCTCTCTCTCTCTCTCTCTCTCTCTGTCTTTCTCTCTCTCCATCTCTTTCTATCTATTTATCTGTCTATATTTGGCAAATTCTACAGGCATGCAATATATTATTTGTTTTGCTCCGCTTCTGATTTTAGTAACATTTTACTTAAGATAGGAGCAAGCCCTCTGCATTTACGGGTTTTCCTAGGGTCGGGAATTTCCCAACGTGCTTGATGTTTATTTGGAATCTATGTAGTTCAACGCTTTTAAATGAATACGACAAAGTGTTTAGCAGGATCTGTAACGTACCGTGCAGGGTGTTGTCCTTCTTAGATGACAGACTGTATGAGTCGCACGGAAGAAATCTTTAGGTAATTTTTATTAAAGATAGCAGTGGAATATCAGAGGGAATTGGCAACTACTTGTAGCTGGTAAAGTGAAGATCATTTAGAACAGTGGTTTTCGATCTATACCTCAGAACCATCAATCGACCGCTTGCAGGATTATAGAAATCAGATTATACTGGCTTCAAATTTTGGTATAATTTCAGTAATTTCTGGGAAGAGGGTTAAGTTCATTACATTGACCACAGTGCTCAACTGGTACTTATTTTATCGACTTTGAGAGGATGGAAGGCAAAGGTGACCTCGGTGAAATTTGAACTCAAAACGTAACGGCAGATGAAATACCTATTTATTACTACCCATAAGGGGCTAAACATAGAGAGGACAAACAAGGACAGACAAAGGGATTAAGTTGATTACATCGGCACTAGTGCGTAACTGGTAGTTAATTTATCGACCCCGAAAGGATGAAAGGCAAAGTCGACCTCGGCGGAATTTGAACTCAGAACGTAGCGGCAGACGAAATACCTATTTCTTTACTACCCACAAGGGGCTAAACATAGGGAGGACAAAGAAGGACATACAAACGGATTAAGTCGATTATATCGACCCCTAAAGGATGAAAGGCAAAGTGGACCTCGGCGGAAGTTGAACACAGAAAGAAACGGCAGACAAAATACGGCTACGCATTTCGTCCAGCGTGTTAACGATTCAGTTAGCTCACTGCCTTATACAAATCAGATCACATTAATGAAACAAGAGTTAATGTTAAGTAGTTTATTATTTTTCTCCTTATACTAACTTATTCAGAATGAACATCACTTTAGATATTTGATGGATTAATGCATATCTATATATTTTTATGGAAAATATGAAACACACGCTAAGGCTTATATATCGAAATCATATAAAACCTTGGACTACCACTTGCTTTGTTTCTGCTCACTGACAACATGATGTTCTATTCCTATACTAATCACGATATAATTTTATTTTCCTTTTCTTTTTAATCATGTACTGTAAACATAATAGTTCTGTATCTGACTTTGATATGTTATTTCTATAAACTTTCTTATGGTATTCGTCCGCAGGTAATATCACCTATAAATGTTTTGTGTTTTTAAGCATAATGTGTCCATAAGAAGAAGTAACGCCGGGCAAATATTGCAATAAGTTTACTTTCTTGTGATGTATTTATTTCAAGTATGCTACACATGTGGCTTGTTTGATCTGATATTGCTTCTGTTGCATATAACAGATATTTCCCCGCCAGGTGGCTGTTTGCAACACCAGTGATTGTTCATTGACTGCTTTCCTTTATTGATGGCGAAAGATTACATCTTGGCTTGAGGTTAGCTATGGATACATGCAACTGGTAACGCCCAATGAGGCAGAAGTGCACTTCACATTTTCACCAGCCAATGCTAAGATGATTTTTGTCTGCCTCCAAATATATATTGTTTTTAAGCACCTCACGTCCATTAAAGACATTTTCTCCTAACGAATACTTTAGTAATTTTCTTTTTTGCCATACATTTAAATTAATATGATGCACAGATTAGTTTGTGTGTGTGTGTGTGTGTTTGTGTGTGCGTGTGTGTGTGTGTGTGCATGTGTATGTGTGTGCGTGTGCATGTGTATGGTTAATCGCGATTCCTTTACCTAACAGCTGAAGAATTAAAAAGGAGGAAAAACACTTACTGGTGTTACAAGATTACCATAAGGTGTTTAAAGTTATTTTTTCTGCATTTAGTGAATGGACCCATAGCTGTTCTGTGTTTTGAGGAACAATTTTTACATATGATAGTTAATCTACTACCACTGCCCAAATTGCCAGCGCCGCCACCGTAACCACCACTATCCCACCACCATTACAGAAGGCACTTATTTGATCTTTTTGAGCGGAAAAGGGATTCAGCATGTCCCATGAAGGTCATTGAAAGCCTTGGAGGCTTTCTGCATATTATATGAAGGTCAAATAGAAGCGGAAGAGAAATAATGTTTTTGATAAGACTAGTAACTGATTTTTAAAGCTGAAGTAGCGGATGTCGTTAATCTTTGGGAATATATTAAAACTCAACAGTTGGTATTCATTAAAGTTGCACTCGTCCAATGCCGGTCCACGACGGCGTGAACGACCTTGGCAAATTCAATGACATTTGAACTTAGACCGTAAGAAAACCTAACTAAATTGACTAAATCTAACAATATTATTTCTGATATATTGGTTATCGTTTTATTTACAAAATGTTCTTAATGCGTGCCTATGTCTCGTGCGAGGAATACATACACTCCTATCTAAGAGGTTACATATTTATAACATATATAAATGCAAACACACACATATGCATATATGTGTGTGTTTACGGGCTTTATCAATTATGATTCTACCTCAAGAATTTCGGCTTGCAAGACACATTGCATTTTACTCTACGGAACTTAACATTAAGTGTGACACCAGTTAATTTTCCAGTTGAAGCAAGGAGCCTAATTTCCATCGACACAGCTGATGATATTATCACTGCGTCGCAATCCCCTAACAGAACTGAACTGTCACCGTTTTCCTGTGATGGACATGTGATTTGTACTCAGAATACAGAAAGCGTGAGATGATACCGCAAGGTCCAATAATTGTGGCGTTTCAAAACTTTGGACAGCAAAGTTTTTATAGAGCCCGAAAGGCTGGAGGACAAATTAGACGTCGGTGATATATTGAACACAGAGCAGTTTTGGAACAAATAATACGTGGCATTCTATCGAACACTTATACTACTTTCATACAAGTCTATTTCTCTGCAAATTCGGCATTGTAAAAGTAAGGATACAAAAATTATCCGATGTATGTTTCATGGCTCAAATAGTGATCTTCAGTTGAGCAATCCTATCCTGAGATCCGCTTTCAAAACTCTATTGATGCCCCGTCACAATGATTTGCAGACAGCTATGAAGGTTACAGGATGTCATTTTGTTTTCGCATCTATAAATAAGCAACCTTCTTGTCACTGTAAGAAATCAATCTGATACTGATATTTCTCGACATGTAGAATTCAGAACTAAGGAATGCAACACTACGAACTAGATTCTGTAAATAGTGCAAAATTTTGACGAACTGGTTGCAATTCCTCTTATATTATTGCCGTCATGATCCATCTTCTGGAAGACTTATATTAGAAAAATGTAGGAATAATAATAATAATAATAATAATAATAATAATAATAATAATAATAATAATAATAATAATAATAGTAATGAATAAAATAAAGTCACGGAAAAACATTCTCTTACTACTACTCTTAGGCTTACATGGAACATTTTACCGATTACTGATTTTAGGTTTATATAGCTTAGCTAACCCTTTCATGGGGCTATTGCGTCTTGGGAAATAACTGCATACAAGTATTGATTATCGATCAATCAGTTAGTTCATTCAAAGAGCCATTGCTTGTGTTATAGGTTATATATCATACAACTACTAGGAATAGTT
>NC_043002.1:80212000-80309500 GCF_006345805.1 Octopus sinensis | reverse complement strand
GTTGTTCTTGTAACAGGAATTCTTATTGATGAATTTGGTTATTGGTGTAAATTTTTTTCTTCTTTCTGTTGTTGATTTGGTTGTTGTCGTTGTTGTTGTTGTTGATTAACTGATTTTTGTTGCTATGTTTATGTTGCTATTGTTTGTTTTTATTTACAAAAAAAAACTTTCAAACTTTATTTGTATTTTGTATTTTATGGAAATGATTTTATTCAATACACTTATATGGTTCATTGATAATGAATTTTAAAATAATAATTAATATGATAATAATAATAATAATAAGAAGAAGAAGAAGATGATGATGATGATGATGATGATGACGAAGAAGAAAATGGCGTAGCAGTGGGGGAGAAGACGAAGTGCAACAAAAATAACAAGAAAGATTATGAGGTTAATGATGAATAAATATACACGAACAAAGAGAGATATATGCATGTAGCTCAAAAGTCATGCACAAACATATGTATATGTGCCTCTGTGTGTGTGTGTGTGTGTGTGTGCGTGTGTGTGTGCGTGTGTGTGCGTGTGTATATATATATATATTATATGTATCCACACAAACACACACATATATACATTTGTATGTATGTGTTTGCATGTATATATTATATATATATATGCTTATGTAGATGTATATATGTATCTATGCATATATATGTACATATAAATAAGGATCTATGCATCTCTATATTTATCTAAAAGAGAGAGAGAGAGAGAGAGAGGGAGAGAGGGAGAGAAGGCAGAAGTGATAGAAAGGGAGAAAAACCATACTGAGTTGGACAAGTAGAAAGAAAAACTATGGTAAGAAATATAGTAGAACCCTGTTACAGGAAACACAATTGGAATCATGAATATTATTGCTCAGATTTAGTAACATCACTTCTAAAACTTAGTGACCCTAAAATATAAGTCGTCTGTACTATTAAATTACCTTAAAAAAAAAAAGCAAAGATGATTTTCGGCATCATAAAAAACCAATAAAAGATGTCACACACAGAGTTTCAATTGTATAAAAACGTTCAAACGTCACTCTATCGCTCAGCCTGTAAGGGAATATCATACAAAGATCCCTCAAATCATAATCTACAAATGTGACAAAATACATAGTAGAATATGGCGTTTTATATTATAGATCTGAAAAGCACAAACATAACTTGGGATGTTAACGATATCTTTGGCCAACAGTCTTTTCATTCTGGTATTACTATAGAACCAATTGATAAAAGTAGTAATGTTATCAAGTACGTAACTTACGCATTTTGCCTTGAACATACAAAGGTGTGCTCAATATTTCCTGGCTGTAAGGTTATCACGAAAGACCCGGCTGGAGGCTCAACCTTCCGAGTTTTTTAGAGGGCTTAGAAAAACTGGAAGACCATTGCAATAAGTGTGTGAATTTGAGATGTACGTATGTGGAATCAAATCATAATTTGCTCACTCCCCCGTATTTTTTTTACCCAAAGTCAGGAACGTTTCATCATTACCTCGTGTGTATATATATATATATATATATATATATATATATATATATATATATATATAATATATTTATATATACAGATATATATATATATATATATATATATATATATATATATATACATATATATATATATATAGGAGAGGAAAAAATAATGAGGCAGAATGCTCAATTGAAAGTAAATTTAATAAAAATGGGTGTATGAATAATTAAAAAAGAAATCAAACTGCCTTTCATTGCATTATCTTTTTAATTTTTCATACACCCAATTTTATTAAAATTTACTTTCAATTTAGCATTCAGCCGCATTATTTTTTCCTCTCCTATCATTTCTCCACGTGCGGTTAACACAACCCCACCATTTACTGACTTATATATATATAAGCAATAATAAATCTCTGATATATATATATATATATGAGTTGCTGAAAAGTTCCTTGTTTTAAGGGCATCAAGAAAGGCCTGTTTGAAGGCCCATACCTTCCGTGTTCTTTTACAGGGCTTAGTTAAACTGAAGGACCACTGCAATAAGTGTGCATCTGAGAGGGGAATATGTTGAGTAAAATCGTAATTAACTGATTCTTCTGTATTTTCTTTTACCCAAAGCCAGGAACTTTTCAGCACCACACTATATATATATATATATCAGTGTGAATCTAAGAGGGGGAATATATTGAGTAAAATCATAATTAACTATTCCTCCTGTATATCCGTTTACCCAAAGCCAGGAACTTTTCAGCCCCACCTCCTCGAAGTGTCCAGTCTACATAATATTCTGCTTCGATTATCTCATTGAGACTGTTGAGAATTATTTCGCTCAGATAACAGAAATTTCGGATAAATAAACTGATCGCACACAAAAGACCTCATACTGAACATGATTACAGGAATTTGCTCGAATAACAGATGTACGGATAACCGAGGATTGATTAAACATTGATACGGCTATTCATCTATTCTAGGATTATTATAAACATGTCGTAGTAATTGATCTAGCTATAAAATCTAAGTAAGCCATCTTTAAAATTGAAGTAGTTATTGAACGCAAAATGAAATAATGTTTACCTAGGAAATGTCTCAATGGAGTGTGCGAACTTCGCATTTTGTGTCTGATGAAAAAGCTCAAGAACCATTTCGTTCACAGTCTGACGTGGTAGCTATTTCTGTTGTGGTTTATCCCCAAATCAACTCTGATTGAAAAAAAAAAACTGTGAGGCACAATGTCCCAGTGGTTAGGGCAGTGGACTCGCGGTCGTGAGAATGCGGTTTCGATTCCCAGACCGGGCATTATGAGTGTTTATTGAGCAAAAACAGCTAAGATCCACGATGCTCCGGCGGAGGTGAACCCCGCTGTACTCTTTCACCACAACTTTCTCTCACTCTTTCTTCCTACTTCTGCTACATAGCAGAGGAGCCATGGTGAAACCCACTATGGTATGGTAAACTTTCAGACCCTAGTCTAGATTGTAAATCCTCTGTACCCAAGGATGGTTCAGCTCTCCGCCGTTTATGGAATGAGGATAACAACGTAGCTTTTGCACCCGTGTAACCGCCTGTCTATCGCGTGTGGTGGGTGGATCTTCCAGTTGCCACACGCATTCTTAGTAGCTTAGGGTACGCTCGAATTAAAGATTGTTCTTTGTGGCTAATGGAGTGAGTCCTGATAGGAAGAAGAAGAAGAAGAAGAAGAAGAGGAAGAAGAAGAAGAAGAAGAAGAAGAAGAAGAAGAAGAAGAAGAAGAAGAAGAAGAAGAAGAAGACAACAACAACAATGATAATAATAATTTTTACTTTAAGCATAAAACCTCACCTGATACTCATTTCATCGATCCCGAAAGAATAATTGGCAGAGTCATATTTTCGTAGCTGAGGATGATGAAGGTGTTGATGAGGGAGACTACGAAGTCGATGACGGCATCGACGACGACGACGACGACGACGACGACGATGATGATGATGATGATATGTAAGGACGATCAAATTGTCCATTTGATCGACTCAGATATTTATGGATGTTGGGCGAAGCCAACCCCACCTCTTGAAATTCAACACAGATTCATGGAGTATAGGATTCGATATAGGAAATCTCTCATCCGCTTCAACATCATGTTGCCTTCTTAGCTACCTCTCGTCACATGCACAAATCCAGTTGTTGAAGATGGAGAAGTCAGAATCATTAGCGCGTACATTCAAATTCCTTGCTGTAGATCAGTGGTTCACAAACGTTTTTACCTATGGCCCCCTTTAATTCCTGTTCTCCTCGGATGGACCCTTCTGGCCATTCGATGTTTAAAAGATTCCATTATAGTTTTATAATTAAATATTTGTAGTAATCGTACAAAATTGTTGAGATATGTTTGTGTTCAAGAAGTATAATTGCAAATTAAGTTAAATGCAAATAAATTTTAACTACACAATTCCATATGAACCCTGATTGAGAATCACTGTTGTAAATAGTTAATACAGTTCTATATTTAAGAGATGACGAATTATGTACATTATTTATATTATTTACATTTGACGGATATTTGTCCTCATCTTGTTTGTTAACGCAACGCATCGGCTGATATATCCTCCAGCCTTCATCAAGTACCTTGGGGAAATTTCGAACCTGGGTTCTCATTCCTGAGGTATTTTTCGATGTTATTATCATCATCATCATCATTATTATTATTATTATAATTATTATTATTATTATTATTATTATTATTATTCAGGTTAGTGCCTGGAATCGAACTCGGAATCTTGGGGTTAGTAGCCCGCGATCGTAACCACTACGCCATATGCCTGAGGGCCGAAGCGTAAATAATGTAAATAGTTAGTGTTCTGTACGTTCAGAGTTCAATTTCAGCTGAAGCTAACTTCACATTTATTTCTTCTATGATCGCTAAAACAAATTTACCAGTCAATTACAGGTTGAGGACTTTAAGGATTATAACCTAAACAGCTAAAAGAAATTCACTTCTTTCTGGCACGCTATTTAAAGGAAAGGATGGAATGAAATTAATCTTTTGCCTGTCAAAATCATCTACCTAGGTCGGTTCTAAACGTCCATGCTTCTTTTTTTTTTCTTTTTTTTTTTTACCTTCCTTATAGTGAGAAGAAGCCAAATTAGCAGGACCGATCCAAAACCATGATGAGATGATTCACAAAGGATAATAACTTTCTAGCAGTTTCGCCACCAAAAGACAAAACTGTTTGCTTACAAAGACCAACATCAATTTTTACCATAGCTAAAGATGCAGACTTTACTCGTATTATTTTTATCTTCTTACCCAACATTCTTCAGTTTCAAAATATTTGTTATTAGAAGGTTCTCTCTGCTTTTTTTCAATAATGTTTTAGTCTGAAAGTAACTGAAATGTCCATCAGCATCGAAATAGCTTTTGTTCAAGTCCACCACCACCACCACCAGCAGCAGCAGCAGCAGCAGCAGCAGCAGCAGCAGCAGCAGCAGCAGCAGCAGCAGCAGTAGTAGTAGTAGTAGTAGTTGTAGTAGTAGTAGTAGTAGTAGTTGCAGCAAAAGCAGCAGAAGTAGTGGCAGCAGAAGCGGAAGTAGTGGCAGCAGAAGTAGTAGTAGTAGTAGTACTAGTAGTAGTAGTAATAGTAGTAGTAGTAGTAGTATGGTCAGTTTCTGCTCTCCACTATCACCACCACCACCACCACCACCACCACCACCCTTAGCACCACTGCCGCCACCATCGTCATCATCACCATAAGCATCATTATCATCATCGTCATCATCAACATCATCATCATCGTTACCATTATCATCATTATCAACATCATTATTATTACCATCATTAACGCCATTTTTGTCGTCGTCATCGTCATCGCCCACATCGTCGTCATCGTCATCGCCCACATCGTCGTCGTCGTCATCGCCCACATCGTCGTCGTCGTTGTCCTCATCTTCAAACAGGGTTATCGGCATTTGATTAGGCATCATAAAAGCAGATGATTATTGAAGCAATTTCAAACACACGAGCTATTTCATTAACATGTACCGTCTTTAATTTTTTTTTATATATTTTATATATTTCAAATAATTTCCATTCTTTTGCCATTATTTTTTTAATGTACTTCTTTTTCTTCTTCTTTTTCTTCTTCCTCTTCTTGTTCTTCTCCTTTTTCTTCTTCTTCTTCTTCTTCTTCTTCTTCTTCTTCTTCTTCTTCTTCTTCAATTCCATCATCATCATCTTCATCATTCCTTTGTCTTTATTATTTAATATCATTATTTGTTTAATGAAGAGACGAACTGCTTCAGAATTGAATAATAATAATAATAATAATAATAATAATAATAATAATAATAATAATAATAAAATAATAATAATAATATAATAATAATATAATAATAATAATAACAACAACAACAACAACAACAATAACAAGAGCACTCAGACAGCGTAAACCTCCGCCAACACAACACCAACGTCCTCTCAACGATTAAACGGAGATGGTTTTTAAAATGAAAATATCTGAAATATAATCCTTCGATGAATATCATGAGACATTTTGGTTTTCTATTCTCTTAAATCCCGGTTTTCCTTTAGAAATCCTGTTGTTTTAGATCGTAGAATTATGTATATATGTAAGTATACAGTAAAGCATTAAAATGTATGTATAATTTCCTTCCTAATATAATAATGAGCGTTGTCTTTATATGTAAAGATATATATGTGTAAAGATATATATATATTTTTTTGTTTTCTTGTTTGGATTAACTTTATATATATATATAATATATATATATATATATATATTAAGGTATGTAGAAAAATACAACATGGACAAGAACGTATAACTCTTAGAAGACGACACAATAAACATGGACAGGACATTCGAACCCCTCAGTCTTCAGTCAAAAACCGGATCATCGTAGTAATTTCGATATTTATATATATATGTAAGAGACCCGGAGTGATAGGTGAAGGTAGATGAAGTAAATGAGAGCGTCGTATGAATGAGAAAGGATGGGGTAATAGATGAACAACGAAGGAAGGAGTGAGAAAAGCCGATAAACGGCGTTTGAAGTGTGAGTATATGAGTGTCTGTTTGTGTTTGTGTGTGTGTGTGTGTGTGTATGTGTGTGTACAATGGAAATGGAGTGGTAATGTTTAACGCTGAAAATGCGTGAGTATATGTATGTGCGTGTACAAGAGATCTATGTGAAACTTTGCATATACATGTATAGTAAGGAAAATATTAAAAAAATAATTCAGAATCCTTGTTCTGTACCGGATCGATCCCAAAATCTAATCAATTGGTGCCAGTCACGAGACCAAACATCCCTGAAATTTTATTCGAACTCTTCGAGCGGTTCTTGAGATATCTTGTCCACGGACAAACACGACTGAAAAACAATACATTCACCTTTGCTAAGGCGGAGGTAGTAATAACAATAATGATGATAGCGATAGTAATGATGATAATAATAATAATAATAATAATAATAATAATAATAATAATAATAATATAATAATAATAATGCTTTTGAAGCAGTTTTGGTAGAAGAGGTTAGTCGATTACACCTATCCCAGTGTTTCATTGGTACTTAATTTATCGATCCCGAAAGAATAAACAGTTAAGTCGACCTCGGTAGAATTTGAACTCAGAAGGCAAAGCTGGACAAGGTGCTGGTAAACATTTCGCCCGACGTGCTAACAATTCTTCCAGCTTGTCGACTTGTTACTACTACTAATAATAACAACAACAACAATATTAATACTACTACTACTACTACTACTACTACTACTACTACTAATAATAATAATAATAATAATAATAATAATAATAATAATAATAATCTTTTCTTCTCTAGGCACAAGGCCCAAAGTTTTGAGGGAGGCGGGGCAGTCGATTAGATCGCCCCAGTACGCAAATGGTACTTAATTTATAGACCTCGAAAGAATGAAAGCCAAAGTGGACCTCCTCGAAATTTGAACTCAAAACGTAGAGTCAGACAAAACACCGCTAAGCATTTTGTCCAGCGGGCTGATGATTCTGCCGCCATTACAACTTAATAATAATAATAATAATAATAATAATAATAATAATAATAATAATAATATAATAATGGTTAGTCGATTACACCTATCCCAGTGTTTCACTGGTACTTAATTTATCGATCCCGAAAGAATAAACAGCTAAGTCGACCTCGGTAGAATTTGAACTCAGAACGCAAAGCTGGACAAGGTGCTGGTAAACATTTCGCCCGGCGTGCTAACAATTCTTCCAGCTTGTCGACTTGTTACTACTACTAATAATAACAACAACAACAATATTAATACTACTACTACTACTACTACTACTACTACTAATGACAATAATAATAATAATAATAATAATAATCTTTTCTTCTCTAGGCACAAGGCCCAAAGTTTTGAGGGAGGGGGGCCCAGTCGATTAGATCGCCCAAGTACGCAAATAGTACTTAATTTATAGACCTCGAAAGAATGAAAGCCAAAGTGGACCTCCTCGAAATTTGAACTCAAAACGTAGAGTCAGACAAAACACCGCTAAGCATTTTGTCAAGCGGGCTGATGATTCTGCCGCCATTACAACTTAATAATAATAATAATAATAATAATAATAATAATAATAATAATAATAATATAATAATGGTTAGTCGATTACACCTATCCCAGTGTTTCACTGGTACTTAATTTATCGATCCCGAAAGAATAAACAGCTAAGTCGACCTCGGTAGAATTTGAACTCAGAACGCAAAGCTGGACAAGGTGCTGGTAAACATTTCGCCCGGCGTGCTAACAATTCTTCCAGCTTGTCGACTTGTTACTACTACTAATAATAACAACAACAACAATATTAATACTACTACTACTACTACTACTACTACTACTAATGACAATAATAATAATAATAATAATAATAATCTTTTCTTCTCTAGGCACAAGGCCCAAAGTTTTGAGGGAGGGGGGCCCAGTCGATTAGATCGCCCAAGTACGCAAATAGTACTTAATTTATAGACCTCGAAAGAATGAAAGCCAAAGTGGACCTCCTCGAAATTTGAACTCAAAACGTAGAGTCAGACAAAACACCGCTAAGCATTTTGTCCAGCGGGCTGATGATTCTGCCGCCATTACAACTTAATAATAATAATAATAATAATAATAATAATAAAGAAATAAATATGAGTGCTGAAGATTGAGTGACTTCCATCACATCACTCGTTCAAAATGACAGTTACTGGAAACAGAATTAATGTTAGCGAAGAAAACTTCGGCATGAAAAAAATATGAAAAGAAATAAGAATATGAAAGCAATAAGGAAAATAAAAAATATATTAACTAAAAAACTAAAAAAAAAGTAATAGGGCGAGAATAAAAATGATAAACAGAGTGAAGGAGAGGTAAACGTATTGACCGCAGAAAAACAATGGCGGACATTGTTTCTTAGACGCTGAGTGGCGTAAAGATGGCGGCACCATTACATTATCAAATAACCAAACTTGGCTCAGAAATATATTTAATTTCATGTAGTGACTGTCTTGATGTCGTCATCACACACTCTTCCGTTAAACGTGTTATAATTTTCATTCTATTACTTTTGTATTTTTACTGATTCTTTTTGTTTTTGTAATATATTTCCTCTATATTTTTATTTACATTTTGTCTTTAATATTTGTCTCTTTTTAATTTAGCGCTTTTTGTTTTGTTGTTATTGACGTTGTGGTCGTTGTTCTCATTGATGTTGTTGCTGTTGTTGTTGCACATTTTGAGTTCAAATATATATGCTTTCTGTTTTTCTTTTCGGGGTCGATAAAATAAAGTACCAGTCAAATCCTAATGTAATCGACTAACGCATACTCTTCATCCCCGTGAAAAATTTCAGGCTTTGTGCTTATATTTGAAAATATTATTATTATTAATATTATTATTATTATTATTATTATTACTATTATGTTTATTAGCTTCAGAGTTGACAGGATTGTTGCCAGGTCGAACAAATGTTTAGCGGCATTTGTTCCGTCTCTTTACGCGCTCAGCTCAGATTTCGTTCGATCATCTTTGCTTTTAACTATTTCAGGGTCGCTAAAATAAATTAAAATCTCAAGTAGTAGCGTATACTAAAGAGCAAAGCGAGTAGCCACATCGGATCTTTACCTTTTGACCGACAGATTAAAAAATAATTTTTTGTAACTAAACACTTTCAAACTTCGGACACTGGTAGAATGTGTCATATAAAACATCTTTTATTCTTAGCGTTTTTGAGAAATGCTGATATTTAGGAAGTTATTTCACGTTAAAGTTGTTGTATTTTGGTAATTTCAACCAATCAATGACGTGTATTCAGCTGAATAAAATTACTACCGTTGTTTGTCAACAACAACTATCGGCGGTTTATTTTTCGTTTGTAACTGTTATTTATGACGTCGTACATGCGTTTGTACTGGCTTTAGCTTTAAGGTTTTAGGGTTAGGGTTAAGGTCTTAGCGTTAAGGTTTTAGAGTTAGGGTTAAGGTTGTCAGTTTGAAATTACTTTTTAAATCTGTCGGTCAAAAGGTAAAGATCCGCCACATCAAAGTGGCAGTTGAATGCGACTACTAGTTTAACCCTAGGCAGATTCTCGGCCAGCTGGTTTTTGGTGCAACGCTCTGCACCCTTTATAAACAATATATCGCTAGCAGGGGTTCGCTCCCACCGCTAACGCTGTATTGTAATGTTGCACCGAAAACCAGCTAGCGTAGAATCTACCTGGGGTTAAACTACAGGGTGATTCGAAAGTCGCCGTACATAAGAGCAATTTATTTTTCATAAAAAACAGTTTTTTTTTTTAACCGTTTCTTATTTAAAAAAAAAATTCATTTTTCCTATATATGGTGACTTTTGAATCACCCTGTAGTAGTAACATACAACAGCCACTTTGATGTGGCTACTCACTTTACTGTTTAAAATAAATTACTTACTCATGTATTCGGGCCGAACTAATCTAATGGCCCTATCCACTAAATATTGTGGCAAAATTAGAAAGAATTATTTTTGTAATTATATTTTTTGCTTTTGCTTGTTCTCATTGTTGATGATGTTGTCGTTCTCGTTTTTGCTACTATTATTACTTTACTTTTCATCATTTCGAGTTCGAGAAGATACGTTACCAGTGAAATAGTGGGTTCAGTAGTAACGGCTACTCCCCCTTCCACACATATCTAGCCTGCTTTTACAAGTCTATATTAAATACGAGCCTTTTTTCCTCTGTTCGTCTAACTCTCTGACTGTTCGTCACACGCTATCTTTCAATGATTTTCAAGAAATTTATTTCGTGAAACAAAATAAAATTTAGTGCATTTATTCAATTTATTCATTGAATTTTCCTATGCAGTGTAAGAAAAAAAAAAGGTTTATATTTTCTTCTTTGTAAAAGTCAACAGCTTCGATTCTGAAAAGCTGACAATGAATATTCACTCTCCAGTACGTTAGGCGCGATGAAAGGAAAGTAAAAACGACAAAGCGACTGCAAGAAAAAAGGTAATAATAAAAATTGACAGATTTATTAAAATTATCAGTTAATAAAACAGTTAATTCTGTAACACATTCCAGTTTACTGAATGCCCTTCTGACACTTAAATATAATATGAAGCTCCTTACGTTTGAGGTGCGTAAACTATTTTATAAAAAAAGATAAAACTTCAGTCAGTTCTCCTGTTTGTAAAGTAAGTATATTATTTTCCAACTAAATATTTGTTAATATTTAACGTCTGTATAATTTTAAATAAATCATTAAAACAGTCCTTCTTTTGAATTAAAATAATTTAGCAAAACTTGTTTATCATTTTGTTTATATACGAGAATGTTTTGGCTAAGATATTTCACTACGATGTACATTAATATTTTGAACAAAATTATCATATACAAAAATTCACTTTGACATACATCATTTTCGACAAATATTACTAACATACACATATTCACAATTGTGAGAGCGTTTATGTCGTTACTGGATCTGCTAGAAGCAGCAACTAAAACTCCTTCAAATTAGTTACACCATAATAAGGGTAACATAACCTTCACTAAGAAAGTTGTTTATGGAGACATCATCTACCTATAATGTTAATATTGTTCAATACAAATATTGTGCAATGTCTATATTTAATTTGCAGAATATGAAATAAAATATTTTTTTTGCAACAAAGGTTTTTAAGTAAACAATTTTAAAAGATTATATATTAGGCCTTCACGAAGAAATACAAACACAATTTCAATAACTCTCCCAACTGTTTTTTTTTTTTCTGAAAACAAACGTAGAAGTAAGATTAGTAAAATTCTAAATATTTCGAAGAATGTTTGTATTTAAAATGATTATATTTTATACTTAATGTCGCATTTTAAATGGACCAACAAATTAAATTGAGTCTTAAAATGTATCTTCTCGCCATCTATAAAGTGGTGGGTATCGAAACGTTATAGCTAATTTTCTATCTTGTCGATTTTGTTTTCTCATATATATATATTTAAATGTAGCATTGCTAAGTAGGATTGCAAAATATTTTATGTAGCATTAAGAGGCGATTGTGTATAATATAAAGAATATGTCTTGTGTCATTGATGTGTCATGTTTTTTGTCTTTTGATTGCATGCAAAATTAGTTGTAATCATCAGTGTGATGTTTATGTGACATTGTATTACTTTGGTACATTTTTTGTGGCTAGTTATTGATCAATGAAGTTCAAATTGTAACCTTTCGCTTTTGTCTTTCGTTCTAGTATGAGTCATTGCTGCATTGCATATTGGCTCACTTCCTCTCAGTCTTGCAGAATACTGACAAAAGAGATCATTTTTCTTTTAGTACGTATTGGAGAGCTGCTTTCATTTTTCTTCGTGGGATATTTCTTTTAATTTTATATTATCTTTATTTTAAACATTTTCCTCAGTATAAGTTAGTCGTTTATATTTCGTTGTTTATTCATACATATCTGTGTGCATATGTGCGTATGCGTAGCGCGGGTATGTTAATATATATATATACGCACGCACATATATATATGTATGGATATATGCATTATGTATGTACGTATCTATGTATGTATGTATGTATATGTATACACACACACACACATATATATATGTGTGTGGTTGTATGTATGCATTAGAAGGTGCGTTGTTCAGAGGATATGCAGTCGTACTCCTGATAGTAAGATTGTGGTTTCGCTTCCTGGGCTAGGCTAAGAGTTGTATTCATGAGCAAAACTCTTCGTTTCTCGTTGATCTGGTCCTTTCATCCGACAGAAATGAATAATTCTGCGACGGAGCCACCTCTTGCCTTGACGGGAGGAATATATACGACACAGAATCCTTCCCTATGTCTCGCGTAGAATTTATGAACATTTTAATATATATATATATATATAATCTAGTATCTCAAAATTCAATATATAATCATTTATGATTATAGTATTCTACGCTGAAGAGAAAAGAAGTTTCGGTAAGATAGAATTATTTAATATTTAATATTTAATTCTTATGCTTTCCTAAAAACTTCATTTCGAAACGTACGTCCGTAGATAACTTAAAAATGTATGATAGATTGCCGTCAATTCATTCTCTCTTACCTGTTTGTGTCTGCCTTCCAATTGCTGTTTTTACTGAGATCTCCCTTTTTAGTAGAAGAAATAGCTATAACTCTTTGACTGCTATTTCTAAATTCGGTATGTTGGTAAGGCAATTCGTTGCTAAACCCTTTATTGCTTAGTATTGCTTAAATTTTCCTCGAATGAGGCTTTTACATGCCGAAGACTACTTGGTGTAATTGATAATTATTCCAAATAATTAATTTCACCCTTCATTATTACGGATAACCATATTTTATCTCAGTAGATGACCACAGCATCTTGTTTTTGGCTACACGCGGGTGGGAAGGGGCTGGTGACACAATCGTTTCATTCACAAATTGAATTCGGTGATACTAGTTGCGGATTCTAGCTCGCTCTGATACTGAGTTGAGTTGGTGCCTTCTAGTATCTCAAAATTCAATATATAATCATTTATGATTATAGTATTCTACGCTGAAGAGAAAAGAAGTTTCGGTAAGATAGAATTATTTATATTTAATATTTAATTCTTATGCTTCCTAAAAACTTCATTTCGAAACGTACGTCCGTAGATAACTTAAAAATGTATGATAGATTGCCGTCAATTCATTCTCTCTTACCTGTTTGTGTCTGCTTCCAATTGCTGTTTTTACTGAGATCTCCCTTTTTAGTAGAAGAAATAGCTATAACTCTTTGACTGCTATTTCTAAATTCGGTATGTGGTAAGGCAATTCGTTGCTAAACCCTTTATTGCTTAGTATTGCTTAAATTTTCCTCGAATGAGGCTTTTACATGCCGAAGACTACTTGGTGTAATTGATAATTATTCCAAATTAATTAATTTCACCCTTCATTATTACGGATAACCATATTTTATCTCATTAGATGACCACAGCATCTTGTTTTTGCTACACGCGGGTGGGAAGGGGCTGGTGACACAATCGTTTCATTCACAAATTGAATTCGGTGATACTAGTTGCGGATTCTAGCTCGCTCTGATACTGAGTTGAGTTGGTGCCTTCTAGTATCTCAAAATTCAATATATAATCATTTATGATTATAGTATTCTACGCTGAAGAGAAAAGAAGTTTCGGTAAGATAGAATTATTTAATATTTAATATTTAATTCTTATGCTTTCCTAAAAACTTCATTTCGAAACGTACGTCCGTAGATAACTTAAAAATGTATGATAGATTGCCGTCAATTCATTCTCTCTTACCTGTTTGTGTCTGCCTTCCAATTGCTGTTTTTACTGAGATCTCCCTTTTTAGTAGAAGAAATAGCTATAACTCTTTGACTGCTATTTCTAAATTCGGTATGTGGTAAGGCAATTCGTTGCTAAACCCTTTATTGCTTAGTATATATATATATATATATATATATATATGTATATGTATATGTATATATATTATATATATTATATATGTATATGTATATGTATATATATATATATATATAATATATATATATGTATATGTATATATATATATATGTATATATATATATATATGTATATATATATATATGTATATATATATATATATGTATATATATATATATATGTATATGTATAGTATATATATATATATATGTATATGTATATGTATATATATATATATATGTATATGTATATATATATACACACACAAACTGAAAGACAGCATGTTGGAAAAAATGGTTCACGGCGAGCTGGCAGAAACGTTAGCACGCCAGGCGAAATGCGTAGCAGTATTTCGTGTGCCGTTATGTTCTGAGTTCAAATTCCGCCGAGGTCGACTTTGCCTTTCATCCTTTCGGGGTCGATAAATTAAGTACCAGTTATGCACTGGGATCGATATAATCGACTTAATCCGTTTGTCTGTCCTTGTTTGTCTTCTCTGTGTTTAGCCCCTTGTGGGTAGTAAAGAAATAGGTATTTGTTTTGATTCTATATCTCGCTGAGGTTAACTTTGCCTTTCATCCTTTCCGGCTCAATGGAAAATATAAGATTGTTTCACATGAAATGTCGCATTTGTAATTACTTGTTATTTCAGTCTTTTAAAGACTTAATTATGTATACCTTGCATTTAATATTGACTCGTTTCCTTTCCCAACAATATTGCTATATAAAATTCGTTCCCACAAACCTTATGAAAATTATAACAGCCAAATATGTTGAGTGATTTTCTCGTATGAGTACAAACTGGGTTTCTTCTGCCGAAGAAGCTCAACGGAATATGAAGCGGGACTTTGGTATTTGTTTTGTTGACATGAGAACTCTTCAGAGAAGGTTCCAAAGCTCTCGTTCTGGAGATGATAGTCTTGAAAATATACCAAGAAGGAGGCCAAAATCAGTTATTCGGCATGATGGATTAAATGCTTTGGTTGAACAAAATCCGAGAGCAAAGGTTCGAAAACTTTCATCAGCACTCCAAACATCGCGCACAACTGTTTTTGGACACCTGTAAAAAAAGTGGAAAAGTCAAGAAAACGGATAGGTCTGTTCCACATCAACTGAACGAGATTTAAAAAAAAAACAGACGCCTCGAAGTGTGCCCTTTATTGCTTTCTTGACTGGAGAAAGACTACTTTTGCATCAAATCATTACTTGTGATAAGAAACGGATACTCTTTAACAAAAGCGGGAGAACAGTACAGTGATTAGATGTATGACAGTCACCTAAACACTACCCAAACCTACCATTGCACCATAAAAAGTTAGTGGTCATTGTATGGTGGTCTGCAAAGGAAGTTATTCATTATTCATTTCTGCAACAAAGAAAATCGGTAACAGCAACATAATATTGCCAGGAAATTAATTGTATGTTTGAGAATTTGAAAAATAAGCAACCCAAGCTAGTGAATGGAGGTAGCCCAACTTTGCTCCACGACAATGCACGTCCTCACACTCCACAAGATACGAACCAAATACGATATTTTGCAACATCCTCCCTATTCCCCTGATATCTCTTCTAGTGATCATCATTTACGTTAGCATTTTGAGCTTTTCATAAGCAATAAAACATTATTAAATAGAGAAGAGCTAATTGAAGCATTCGGACAGTTTGCCATGTAAAAACTGAATTTCTTTTTTAACGATGGAATATATGACCTATAGAAACGTTGGGTAAACGTCCTAAATGAACATGGATCATACTTTGATTAAATAAATCAGTTCTCTGGCACTTATAAACATTTTATTGCTACCTTTCAAATACGACATTTCATGTGAAACAGCCTAATTCTAATCCTCCGCTAAAGTCGGGTATCACTGTATAAGTTCCGGAGAGATGCGTTGCTGTATCTTTTTTGTCTTCTTACGTTCTAACAGTAATGGCTGAGATGCAAGATGCTTAGCTATATTATCTTGAGTCAGCGGTCTTGCTCCTGTCTAAAAATCGGTGGTGCGGAGAGAAGAGATTTCAATTCATACGTCAATTCCTCAAAATTCTGATCCAGGTCTGCTCATTCATGTGCAAATGCGCAGGAAACCTTGAGCGAGAGAGGCCTTTAAAATATACCGAGATAGATGTGCCCTTTAATCATTGATTACTGTGGTCGTTGTAATCAAATTACCTACTCGAAATTGCTGGATATACAAACAGAAAAGTTACTATTTCCCGTAGATTTAAGAAAATCATATTTTCAAACCTAATTAGGTTTTCATCAGAGGTGATTAGACGACTTGAACAATCCCAGAGAAATGAACAACCAATCAGTTTGCATACTCAACAGAACCAATAGCTACAGAGAATTGGAGTTACTAATTTGCATTCCATAACTGTTTGAGACTTAATGTCATCATATAAGAAGCCTGTCGGAGAGGATTTCTGCCGACACATTATCAATGTATGATATATCTCAACCTATGTAGCAGATAGCAAACAGAGTAAATTAACCTCTCTCTATCTCTCTCTCCATATATATATATATATATATATATATATATATATATTATACCAGAATAAGCACATAAATGCAAAAGAAGGTGGTAAAAATAGTACTCGGATGCCAGAGGTAGAGTAATATGATTTATTAAAAAGCACCCAAAATATCACAAAAACTGTTACTCGTTCCCGTCCGACGAGGGAACATGAAGCTCTGGGTTACCGCTTTTGATATTTTTGCTGCTTTATATATATATATATATATATATATATAATATATATATATATATACATGTGTGTGTGTGTGCATATATGGATGGATGGATGTGTTATATTATATTCTTCATTCTGTCTCAGCTTGTTTATAATTCATTTTCTAGACTAATTCTGGTTACTCAATCTACGTACAGTACATATATATTATTGATACTACATTTATCAATGTACATTTTGAAAGCAAGTCATTTTCTGATTCCTTCTATTCTTAGTTCATTTCCTTGACGGTTTATTATACTGAATCTTTGACATTGTGACATATGACTATATTAAAAGCTTGAAAGATTGAAAGTATTGCAAATTCATTTCAAAGGCCGATTCAAAGGTGTCTTGAAGAGAACATACGGTTTATTGTATTTGAAGTCAGGGCGTAGAGAATTGAACAATACGCTACAAAGGATTTTTTATACGATGCTCTAAGCATCCAATTTGCAGCCATTTAAGAAATTCGGTGACATCAGTGAAATAAGTGCTTAGTCCTTCAGCATTTCAACAGGGACGGGCTCACATACATGATGTAGTGAATTCGATTACCGGACCGGGCTGTGTGTTGTATTCTTGAGCAAGACACTTTATTTCACGTTGCTCCAGTTCACTCAGCCGTGAAAGTGAGTTGCGATGTCACTGATGTCAAGCTGTATCGGCATTTGACTTTCCCTTGGATTACATCAATGGCGCGGTGAGGGGAGGCTAATATGCATGGGTGACTGCTGGTCTTCGATAAACAACATTGCTCGCAATTGTGCTGCGGAGGGTACTTTTCTTGGTTCAATCCCGTGTCTGTTTCATGTACAAACTGTCCAGATGCAGGCTCGCACATCAAATCTACACTGCCATTCTAAAACTGAATAAACAACTACATTGAGGAAATTTCAAAACTATTAGATGGCGCCTGTAAAAGTAATTAAAGTAGTTGAATGAGGTTTATTGCATTTGACACACTAATCTGATTGTTAAAGGGTTAAGGGAGGTCGAAAACGAAAACATCCATTCACAGTTAGTGTGACAGCACTTCACTATTTCTAAAATTTCTGGAGTGGAAATGAATAGTTTAGAAACAGAGCATGGAAACTACTTGTTGTTACAAGATTCCAATAACAATTTAGATATCAAAACGATGAACGGAAATACTATATAAAAGATCAAGTCAGAAAACGAAGAACTCCATAGTCCTGTTATCAAGTTAAAAATCATATATAAACTTACGCGTATATTTTGTTATAATACGATATATATTGTACACGCTTGCTATTTATTTATTTATTTATGTGCGTGTGTATATATATTATATATATATATATATATGTATGTATGTATGTATGTATGTATGTATGTATGTATATATATATATTATTACCTTTGAATTTTCTTAGTCACACGTTTTCTGCAGTTTCATATGCCAGTCAATATGTCATACAGAGACACTATTACTGCTACTACTACTACTACTACTGCTGGTGCTGCTGCTGGTGCTGCTGCTGGTGCTGCTGCTGGTGCTGCTGCTGGTGCTGCTACTGCTACTTTCAATAATATCCTCATCCTCTACACCACCGCCAACATCACCACCACTACCACAGATCCACCATTTCCACATTCACCGCCACTACCACTACCACTACCACATTCGTCGTCATCGTCATCATCATCATCATCATCATCAAAAGTCAGCGTATATTCAAATGTCAAAGCTATTCTCTGCATGATATATGGTTATCAAGTGCTTTACACATTAACTTCCATCCATCCATCCATTCCTACATACAAACTTATATAGATATACATATTTATAGTTATGTACATAGATACATATATACATGCACGCACACTCACACGATTGTATATATATATATATATATATATATATATATGCGTGTTTGGGAATATTCATACATATACATGTGCGTATTTAATTATACACATATGTCAATGTGCATGTAGATATGTATTGCTTTTGAATACAACTAAATATTAAACACTATTTACATTCTCGGTCTCATACCTGTGAAATGACTAACACAATAACCATTATACGTGCGACACGAGAACATAACATCGAAACTATTAGGACAATGTCTTCAGGTAGCAGTAGTAGTAGTAGCAGTAGTAGTTGTCGTTGTATGTGAAGTGTGAATCATCCAAGATGAAAGTCAAATTAAAATCAGTCTCAAACTTACAAATAGTTCCAACAGGAACAAATGTTAGAACTGTAGGGATAGTACTTTACAAGTGTACTTATAGCAGCATTAAGCAGGTAATCATCGCAACATCTCGAGGAGATTCGATAACCATTTCTTTTACGGTTATCATAATTGTAATTCGGCCTTATTTATATAAAATTATTATTGTCTTTTTCCCTCCTAAATTTATAACAATATTTGTATCTACAAAATTGTTTAAAATTTTCTCACTAGGCCAGCAAGTTCGGAATAAGTCGATTACATCGATCTTATTACTCGGCTGGCATTTATTTTATCGACGCCGAAGGTACGTAAGGTGAAGTTCATCTCGGCAGAATTTGAACACAGCACGTAAAGACGGACGAAATAACGCTAAGTAAATTACCCGGCGTGCTAACGATTCTGCCAGCTCACCGCGTTGTAAAAACCGACGAAATGCTGCTGTGTTTTTTGGAGGATTTTTTTCACCCCAGCGTGCTAACAATGCTGCTAGCTCACCTCTTTAATATTTATCAATAGTATCGGTTTCAAATTTTAACATAAGGCCAGTAAATCCCAGGGAGTGGGTTAGTCATTTACATCGACCCTATTCCTCAACAGGTACTTATTTTATCGACCCTGAAGAAAGAGGAGAGGTAAAGTCAACCACAGCGGAATTTGACGTATCTATAATATTATTTCGATATGTATTACTCTTTTTTACTCTTTTACTTGTTTCAGTCATTTGACTGCGGCCATGCTGCAGCACCGATTTTAGTCGAGCAAATAGACCCCAGGACTTATTCTTTGTAAGACTAGTACTTATTCTATCGATCTCTTGTGCCGAACCGCTAAGTTATGTGGACTCAAACAGACCAGCATCGGTTGTCAAGCGATGATGGGGGGGGGACAAACACAGACACACACACACAGACACACACACACACACACATCCATATATACACACATATATACGACGGGCTTTTTTCAGTTTCCGTCTACCAAATCCACTCACAAAGCTTTGGTCGGCTCAAGGGTATAGTAGAAGACACTCACCCAAGAAACCACGCAGTGGGACTGAACCCGGAACCATGTGGTTGGTAAGCAAGCTACTTACCACACATCCACTCCTGCGCCTAAATATGAATCGGTAAATTTATGGAATACAAAATATCTAAGTGTAACCACATACCTTCCTAAGTCAGTGTCATTTGCTAAAACCTCAAATTGAAAGTGTATGGCTTGCTTTGTATTTTTTATCGTTTCATTATGTAAGTTCTCACCTGGATGTTTTAATTTTGTTCTCATTGCTATTTTAAAGTGGATATATTGTGCTGCTAATCAAGTTAAATCTCTAATTACTATATGTTGTTGAATATAGGCTTCAGATTTCCACGCACCAGTGGAACTGTGTGACGCATATCTAAGAGTCAGCCCTCCTCTGAGTCCTATATGTGGTTCACTGGATCATCTACTATTTGCCTCATAAATGGGCAGCCTTGACTCTAATTACCACCATTCCGGTTCAGAGCGGACATGGGGGTAGTGGTGACAAAGAGTTCACTCCATATCACCGTCATTTCTCATTAAAAAAAACTTGAAATCTTAGGTTGAAGCCTCAGCACCGGTTGCAGTTTAATGTCTTGCCCAGGATACAGAAAACCGCTATAATGCAAGAAAGTTTTCGATTCAGAGCACAGGAAGGAAATCCTTCGATCTGAACTGGCATCTCTATATAAAAGTACAACAGAATACAGCTCAAGTAACAAATAGCGCCGACAGTTAATGTTAGCAAATGAAAAAGATAAATAGATGTGTATGTTTGCGAGTAAGTGTATGTGCATCTGTCTATCTCTCTCTCTCTCTCTCTAAATATATATGTATCCCTATCTCTCACTTTAATATGCCAAGAAAGAAAGAGAGAGGGAGAGAGTGAGTGAGAGGAAAGAAAAGGGGAGAGAACGGTAGATTAATTGCAACGATTCTAATTGCTTTTTTCACAAAACATCAGGCTCAGCAAAACGAACTTCACAGATTATTTCTTATTTAAATGTACAAGTCCTTATTCTTACTGTGAATTTTATGTTGCTTATTACAATGTTGTAGCAAGCGGAGTTCATGAGCCAGATTTAATACTTGGTTAGGGTTAATTATCACCTGCTGTGCATTTAAGGGTCTTCTAAAAGAAGTGAATTTACAGCGTTTCAGTTACTTTTAATTTTTTTGTTTTTACAAAACTGTAAAAGTTTTCTTGAGTAATAAATCAATATTGAAAGAATTAGTGGAGGAAATTAGCCAGTTAATTAAATTAATCAATACGTATTGACATTTAGTTTGGTTCTAAGAAATCTTTTTTTTTTCTCTCTCCATATATTATCACTACTATTGTCGCTACCTCTTTTTATCTCCACACTTCCTCCTCTTCTCCTCTCGCTCTTTACTCATCCACGCACATACATGCGCGTACACAGGCACACTGACGCACGCACACGAACACGTATGCATACGCGCACGCACGCACGTACGCACGCACACACCCACACATGCACGCACACATACAGACAGACAGACAGACAGACACAGACACATGCCTTCCGCCCCCAGAAGCTTAGTGGTTAAAATGTTGTACCCATAATCGTAAGATTGTAGTTTCGATTCCTGGTCCAGGCAATGCGTTATGTTCTTGAGCAAGACACGTCATTTCTCTTTGCTCTAATCCACCCAGCCGGCTGAATGAGCAATCCTGCGAGAATACGACGTCTGATCAATAAGTATCCGGAGTGTTGCCATAGTAACAAAGCTAAGACATGCAGAATGAAACCGCTTGGCAAAGATTGACCTTAAACTCTGCTATGCATGCGCAGTAAGTTTTAACGTTCTAGCTCACTTCTGCTGTTTACAGCAGTGTTTGAAAGGAAGGTGTGTAGCGCGTGATCGTTGCTTTAACCACGACAGAGAAAGTTGTCATGGTGATACCTGCTCAGAAGCCTACACAAAGTTACAGAAAGTGCGTGGAAGGGAGTGCATGAGCCGCACACAAGTGTACCAGTGATTCAGACGTTTCCAAAATGGTTGAAAAATGTCGATATTGACGAACGTTCTAGGAGACACGCAACCAGCAGAACTGAGAAAAACATCACAGATGTGCTTGCAGCGGAGGGAAAATGGTCGAATCACCGTCTGTAAATTATCAGAGGATATGTAGATTAGTTACGGTTCAATTCAGTCCATTATCACTGAAGATTTAAGTATGAGACGGGTGTCTGCCAAATTTATGCCCAAACTGCTTTCAGCTGACCAAAAAGACACTCTCCTTGATTGTGTGAAAAACAATGAAAACTTTTTGTAAACTTTTGGCAAAATTTAATGCAGATTCTCTGCTCAACTTTCTCTGTCATGGTTAATGTGACGATCACACACTACACACATTCCACCCGAGCTCTGCTGTAAACAGCTGAAGTGAGCTAAAATGTCAAAAGTTAGTGCGCATGCACAGCAGAGGTCAAGGTCAATCCGTGCCAAGCGGCTTTACTTCGCGTACTTTAGAATTATGCATACACACACAAGCACAGACGCATTTATCAACCAACCCAGTCACTCCTTTTTCACTGCTGAGTAACAGTCTACACTGCATCTTCCGATCACTTTAGGATTTGTGTACTCGATTTCCAAATTTTGTCACAACAATCAAATACATCATCAACATCAATCTTTGGTCGACTTTCTTTTATATTCTTTCGAGTCGATAAATTAAGTTTCAGTCAGTCAAGCACTGGGTTCGATATAATCGATTACCCCCCTCTCTAGAATTTAAGGCCCCGTGCTCATTGTAGAAAGGATCATTAGACAGAGGGCTGCCTAAAATATCTATTAGTAAAATAGTTAATATAAAAAAAAATTTGAAACGAAAGTAACATGTTGGCCTTAATTTGACCGCAAAACAATAATTTTGAGTATAGAAGGCCAGCCGATTGTATACTGTCCATAACCAAGCTGCTATTATATCTTATAAAACAAGATATTTTGAATACAATCTTAATTTCGATGTGATTTTAACTGATAAATTTTGCGAGGCAGTTTTCTTCCGATGCTTGAATTTAGGCAATCTAACGCTGTAGATTAACATAGTGCGTTAGAAAGAAGTAGTTTGCCTAGATAATATCGATTCAATATTAAAAGAATGTGTTAAAAGTATAATTATAAATTGTGAGCCATTAGTATTAAAAATAACACTGGCCGAATTACATCTTATGAGTATCTTATTTAATACGATCGTTTAAAAAAAATAAATGTTTTTTTTTCAATTCGTTCGAGTCACATTATCTCCAACATATATTAGTTCGAGAATCAGTTGAGTGTTGGGTTTGCTTGATAAATCTATGCATGGTTGGGTGGGTTGTCGAAATTCTCTGTTGGAAAGGCGTTTGCCAACTAACTACTTAAGTGGTGGTTCTGGGAAGATCCGATTGAATTCGCTATCAAATTTCTAATTCAGAATCTGGAAGCCTTCGACGACCGCACTTATCAGTTCCAAACTTTGTGATTTAAAGATATTCCCCAAACTCGCATACTAATTTATCTGTTTCTTCGTCATGTCGTGCACAAATTCATTTTGTAAATATACAGTCTGCACGAATCTTGTAACAGAAGAATGCTAAATATCTCGTCTATTTGAAGAAAGCGTTCTCCAGATTGAAACCACAACCAGCTAATCCAAAATATTGATCTTTGTACCTTAATCACTGCCGAAACGGAAATAAAATCACTATACAATGACCATCGCAAAACAATTATTATACTGTTCGTTGCAAGGGAGTTTCAAATCCAGTGTAAGTCATTTCAAGAAAACCTTTTTAAATTTAAGTGAATTGAAACTAATGTAACTATTTTCATCTATACCCGCGGTAGTGTAGAAAAATAAATGTAAAGAAACACTGGCTTCAAATTTTGGCCCAATACCAGCAACTTCGGGACAGAGGGCAAGTCGACTACATCGACTTCAGAGATCAACTGGTACTTATGTTATCGACGGCGAAAGAAGGAAAGGTAAAATCGACCTTGGAGGAGTTTGAACTCAGAACATAAAGACAGATGAAACGCCGCTAAGCATTTTGTCCGGCGTACTAACGATTCTGTCAGCTCGCTGCCTTAGTTTACTTAATGTTAGCAGGAAATGTATAAAACATCATTTTAAGAAGCATGCGTGAAAAATGTTTTAAGTACCTTTATTTTAATAATTCTTTCTACTAAAGACACAAAGCCTGAAATTTGAGGGAAGGGACTAGTCGATTATATCGACCCCTGTGTTTCAGTGACATTTGATTCATCAACCTCGAAAGAGGGAAAGGTAAAATCGGCTTGGGCGGAGTTTTAACTCCGAACATAGAGACGGACGAGACGCCGCTAAGCATATCACCCGGCGTGCCAACAATTCTTATTTCTCATTGCCCACAAGGAGCTAAACATAGAGGGGACAAACAAGGACAGACAAAGGGATTAAGTCGATTACATTGACCCTAGTACGTAAGTGGTACTTAATTTATCGACCCTGAAAGGATGAAAGGGAAAATCGACCTCGGCGGAATTTGAACTCAGAACGTAGCGGCAAACGAAATACCTATTTCTTTATTACCCACAAGGGGCTAAACATAGAAGGGACAAACAAGGACAGGCATAGGTATTAAGTCGATTACATCGATCCCAGTACGTAGCTGGTACTTAATTTATCGACCCCGAAAGGATGAAAGGCAATGTCGACCTCGGCGGAATTTGAATTCACAACGTAACGGCAGATGAAATACCGCTAAGCATTTCGCCCGGCGTGCTAACGTTTCTGCCAGCTCGCCGCCTTAGTTTACGTAATATTGATAGGAAATGTATATAGCGGTATTTTAAGAAGCATATATGAAAATGTATTAAGCATCCTTATTTTACTAACGATGAAAAAATAATCATCACTTTTCGTGGGTTTTAAGTTCTCGTTGCATCATAGTATGTCTTTATGTGGTAATGCACATATACACTTAAAGGTAGTCGTTTATACAAATGTTAAATAGAAATGTGTCGCTTCATCTGATTGCGTTATGTGTTGCTTTACATTTTCAACTGATTCTAAAACAAGAATGTAGCTGAGATTTGTCGGATGCGAATGGATATCATGATTCTTTTGAATAACATCGAAACAAGCCTCAATCTTAGCTTTGCACTTGAAGTGTGTCTCACATCTTCAACAAATACAGTTTTCTGGTCATCTGTTGAAAACGTGAGTATTACCTTTAAACAAAGAGTTGTTTTTACTATGTTTGTTACTATTTAAAAAGTGCATTTAGAGGTGTAAAATTTGGTGAATATTATCTCTCTCTATATAAACGGCAGTTTGTCTGTGCGTGTTTCTGTGTGTCTGTTTGCTTGTACCCTCACCCTGACCACGGCTTTCAACCGATTCTGATGAAACTTGACACACACATAGCCCAATGTCATAATTCAAAACTATCGCAGCGAAAATGTTGAAAAGTTCCCCCAGTTCTGAAAAAAATCGATAAATTCGACATGGTGTCGAGAATCAGAAACACGAACCACAAACTGTCTAGGGGACGCAACTCCACCTTTTTTAAATCTCAAAAAAAAATTTACCATCATGTTTTTCCATTTTTTGGCTATTTTTTGGCTATAACTCTCTAAAAATGCTTTATAGTTATTTCCCTTACAAACCTGAGCAACGCCGGGCGATACTGCTAGTGCTTAAATATATTTCTCAGTTTAAGCAAAAATCGAAGAAAATGTCACACTATGGTAATCGTTTGAAAATATCATATACCTTCAATAAGAGAGGTCTAACGTTTCGGGCGCATGTATTACTTCAGAGACAGAGAAAGAAGACAGAGAGAGGGAGAGCATGGTAGAGTGAGTGAGTGAGTGGGAAAGAGAGCGCGATAGAGAGAGGTGGGAGCGAGAGAAATATAGAAAATAGTCACTTGGGAGGAACGAAAGAAAAATTAGAAAATGAAAGAGTTGGAGGATTCCGAATGTGGAAACGGAACAAATAAATCATTTTACTGAGTTCGTTTTTTACAGTTTTACATTTGGGATTAACAGATTGTATGCAATGTATTGACAATACATGCTACTCAGTGACTTAGGAGGACTTTGCGACTCCACTGTTTTGACATGATTGTATTTTTATCAGTCAAAGTTACCCTAGGATATCTGAAACTAAAGAAGAATCGTCGTTCTTGTTTAAAGAATTCGGATCTTTTCGGTTTGAACGGCAGTTTTTTCTAGCGGCGTCATATGAAATTGTCAGCCATAATTATGACCCTAGTATCGATCTATTGCATTTCAATCTGTTTTAGGGTTAGGGTTAGGGTTAGGGGTGGATGAAGGGTATCTTTTTTTTCTTCAGAAATGTAAATAAACGCAATCTGTTTCTTAAACGAGGGACATACTCATACGACACAGAATGTTTTCACTCAATAGACGTCATTGATTGGTTGACATTGCAGAAATTGAAGAAAAAAATAACAAATAACTTACAAAATATAGACTTTTCTCAATAAAGCCAAGAGAAAAAAATGTTTTATAAACACATTCTACCAGTATACGAAGTTTAAAAGTGTTTAGTTACGTGGAAATTATTTTTAAAAACTGCCGTTCAAACCGCAAAGATCCAAGAATTCAACAAACAAATTGTTTTCTGACGAGTACTGTTGCATGACATGTTGATCTTAAACTATTATGATCGAGTAAATAAAGTAAAATTCATGGCTCGAATAATCTGACAATATTTGGGATTTCGTGTATTTTCCATTTAGTATACGTTTACAGATCGGAATTATTTTTTGAAACAACTTATATAATACAATTAACTTCCCGAAAATCAGGGCAATTTCATTTGCAAAAAATAGTAATTTTATCCTTTGTACTGAGTTTTGTTTCCTCAGGTCAATTGCTTCATTAGTTTTCCAAATACATCCTTTCGAAAGAAACAAAATATCCTGTATATGTTACGATAGGAAAATAATATTGAATAAACGTTGTGTAGAAGAAATATATGTATCGCTGCTACTTATAACTTCTCTTAAGTACAACATCTTATATATATATTTCTTTTTCGGTACACAATGTTAGATTGATCACCTCGAAATTTTATTTGAAAATTAATAATATATATATAATATATATATATATATATATATATATATATATATATGTATATATTATATGTATATATATATATGTATATATATATGTATTATATATATATGTATGTATACTACTTTGTTCAGAAAGAGACAAGCATTTTTTCGCAATAATATGTGTGTCTGTGCTTGTGCGTGCGTGCGTGTGTGTGTGTGTGTGTATCTGTGGGTGTGTGTGTGTGTGTGTGTATCTGTGGGTGTGTGTGTGTGTAATTGTGGAAAAAATGCCTTTCCCCTTCTGCAGAGAAATTTGCCAATTTCTAAGGTTCGATTAACAAAAACATCAAAGTTAAGAAAAAATGTATGCGTTACGTCGTTGAAGGGGAAAGCTTCAGGATAACGAAAAGTGATTTTAGTAGAATAAGTAAGAGAGAGGGAACGAATGAAAAGTAAAACAATTTGAGAAGAGAGAATGATAAAAAAAAACGATAGACATGATAATTTACTGAAGATTATTTAACATTTCGCACATATGAGTCACGGGCGGTGCTCCAGCATGGCGCACCCTAAGGGGGGAATCGTACAAACGAATGAAAGTATATATATATGTATATATATAAGAAAATAGTAAAGAGTGAAAAAACGACAGAAGGCTTAAATGTTAAAAGATATATATATTTGTGTCAAAATGTCTGGAGAATATTGGAAAAATTTTTTTCCTTTCCTTAAAATGACATAATTTTATAATTTTTAAAGAAATACCGGTTTCGCGTGTAGTTTTCAAATTTCTTGTGACGTTATGTTTATATTGCATGGAGTTATCGTTGTGTTTATTTTCAGGAGATTTCTAAATAAGGGGAGGTAGTGAGTGATTTCTTCCGGTGTAAGGGAGATAATCGCTTAAAAATTTTTTTCCTTTCCCTTTTTAATTTCTCTGTGTCAGTATGTTCGGATGGTTGAGTCTGGGTTTGTACTTTTCAATGAAGAATGTTTCCTTGTTCAGTCTCATTGTGTTGATGATCCGAAAGCACATTGGTAAAATGGGAAGATTAAAAATTGTGGCAGTAGTTGCTTTGCGCATTTCTCAATGTGCTCACTAAAAGGTATCATTCTATATTCTGGGAATGCAATCTGTTGTCGATGCAGTGTGCATCTACGCCTGAGTGATAGTCCCGTGGAACCCACGTAGTCTTGTGGCAGCCCGAGCATTTAATGACATAAATTATGTTTTCAGAGGCACAAGTAAAGTTAGATTTGATCTTGAATTTTTGTCCCTCTTTAAAGAGGAATTCTGATCCTTCTAGCAGGTTAGGGCATGTTGCACAGTTCGATCTACCACATTTTTGAAGGGGATGTTTGTTTTAGTGTGTCTTGGGTGGCATGAATTAAAAAGAAGGTATTGTTTGGCGTCTGTGGCTTTGTACCTTCAACCTTGCAAGAAGGATATGCACAATAGTGTCAGAACAAAATACCAGGAACTTTAGACTGCAAGAACTCAAAAACACCCTAATTGACAGACATTACCCAGCTCAACCTCATAGAGGATGATCATCAGACGTGCAACAGAAATCAACATAGAAACTTTAAGAAAAGTTCAACACAACAACACACCTTCCCGAAAATACTACCTTACATATCTACATACAACCCCAGAAACAAAGAAGCCTTCACCATCATCACCCAGAATTTACCAATACTTCATAAAAACCCAAAATTAAGGAAATTCTAAACATACACCAAATCATTAAAAGCTACAAACAGCCTAAATCACTTAAAAAGATTCTCACAAAGCAAAATTGTCTTCTGATTACGGATGCAAAAGTAAAAAATGTGGTAGATCGAACTGTGCAACATGCCTTAACCTGCTAGAAGGATCAGAATTCCTCTTTAAAGAGGGACAAAAATTCAAGATCCAATCTAACTTTACTTGTGCCTCTGAAAACATAATTTATGTCATTAAATGCTCGGGCTGCCACCAAGACTACGTGGGTTCACACGGGACTATCACTCAGGCGTAGATGCACACTGCATCGACAACAGATTGCATTCCCAGAATATAGAATGATACCTTTTAGTGAGCACATTGAGAAATGCGCAAAGCAACTACTGCCACAATTTTTAATCTTCCCATTTTACCAATGTGCTTTCGGATCATCAACACAAATGAGACTGAACAAGGAAACATTCTTCATTGAAAAGTACAAACCCAGACTCAACCATCCGAACATACTGACACAGAGAAATTAACAAGGGAAAGGAAAAAAATTTTTAAGCGTTATCTCCCTTACACCGGAAGAAATCACTCACTACCTCCCCTTATTTAGAAATCTCCTGAAAATAAACACAACGATAACTCCATGCAATATAAACATACGTCACAAGAAATTTGAAAAGCTACACGCGAAACCGGTATTTCTTTAAAAATTATAAAATTATGTCATTTTAAGGAAAGGAAAAAAATTTTTCCAATATTCTCCAGACATTTTGACACAAATATATATATTTTTTAACATTTAAGCCTTCTGTCGTTTTTTCACTCTTTACTATTTTCTTATATATTGACCCACGTGCTTTACCAAACAACTTTCTTATCTATATAATATATATATATATATATATATATATATATAATATATATATAGGCGTAGGAGTAGCTGTGTGGTAAGTACTTGCTTACCAACCACATGCTTCCGGGTTCATTCCCACTGCGTGGCACCTTGGACAAGTGTCTTCTACTATAGCCTCGAGCCGATTGTTAATGGATTTGGTAGACGGAAACGAAAGAAGCCCGTCGTATATATGTGTAAATATGTGTGTATATATGTTTGTGTATCTGTGTTTGTTCCCCCAATATCGCTTGACAACCGATGCTGGTATGTTACGTCCCCGTAACCTAGCGGTTCGGCAAGTACTTACAGTAAGTACTAGGCTTACAAAGAAGTAGTCCTGCAGCCGATTTGCTCGACTAAAGGCGGTGCTCCAGCATGGCCACAGTCAAATGACTGAAACAAGTAAAAGTGTAAAGAGTGAAGAGTTTATAATGGTGCCAAATAGCACCTATTTTTATATCTTTTTGTATGCTACTATATATATTGAGAGAAAGAGAGAGAGAGAATTGAGAGACAGCCAGCCAGATGGATAGATAGATAGATAGATAGATAGATAGATAGATAGATAGATAGATAGATAGATAGATATAGATAGATAGATAGATAGATAGATACGCGTATGTATGCATGTGTGTATATATATAATATATATATATATATATATATATACTCAGACATATGATCGTATGAGCTTGCAGATGTTTGGAAGTATACATATGTAGAAACATTGTCAATGTGTATATATATATATATATATATATATATATATATATATACTCAGACATATGATCGTATGAGCTTGCAGATGTTTGGAAGTATACATATGTAGAAACATTGTCAATGTGTATATTATATATATATATACACAGACATACATATATGTATACACACACAGACACACATATATGTATACACACACAGACACACTTATATGTATACACACACATGTATATTCAGTCAGGTTTTTAATGCTACCTACGTCATTTGAACAATCAATTAGGGTGCAGAGCGGGAAATTCTGCTCAGATTTAATTGTCTCTGTACACAGGCGGGTATTAGGGTATTAGTCTAAAATATTCCTACAATATGTAGGAACTGAATTAAAGTATCTTCTAATTTCATTACATTCCACTAACAGATGTTCTCAGTATATCGTAAAGACTAACAGGACAGTAGGATAGCATGCTGTAATCTTACTAAAACTCAACAGAATTTCAGTTAGGTCTGTCCAAATGAGATAACTCATATATCGGAGAAAAACAGTATTCATGGATCATGCTTTAGTAATCAGTAATGCTTAAAGTTGACATCCAAACTCAAGTTAACTAACATGGCACGGTGATATAATTAATATTCTGTACCATATCAGTTATATAACGTTATCTGTCATTTAATTTAGCGTTCTATAGTTTAGTAGTCAGCCGCTTGTGTATTATGATTAGTCATTTATAGAAAGATATGTGGTATCAAGTCTTGATACGTATCTATGAGCAATCCAACAAGCTTTGTTGTTGAAGTAGTGAATTAAAGTGATACTAAAAGCGTTTGTATTTCTCGAAACGCATGACTACAATATGTTTATCTATCTATCTATCTATCTATCTATCTATCTATCTATCTATCTATCTATCTATCTATCTATCTATCTATCTATCTATCTGTCTATCTTCACATCCATCTCTGTAGCCATATTATTACCTATCTAGTTATCCGTATATTGATCTTGCTTTCTTTCTTTCTCCATACACACAAATATATATATATATATATATATTATATATATATATATGTGTGTGTGTGTGTCTATCTATCTGTCTACCTATCTATCGATCGCTCGATTGCTCGATCTACCTTTCACTTCAGCTATTTATTTATCCAAAGTGTAACCATCAGTCGTACAATCGCTCACTCACTCACTCACTCACTCACTCACTCACTCACTCAATCAATCAATCAATCTATCTATCAATCAATCAGTCAATCCACTTATCTATTTTACTGTCTGTCTACCAGTTTGTCTGCCTGTCTATCTATCTATCTATCTATCTATCTATCTATCTATCTATCTATCTATCTATCTATCTATCTATCTATCTATCTATCTATCTATCTATCTGTCTATCTATCTATCTATCTATCTATCTATCTATCTATCTATCTATCTATCTATCTATCTATCTGTCTGTCTGTCTGTTTGTCTTATTTATCTATCTATCTATCTATCTATCTATCTATCTATCTATCTATTTAAAACAGAGAGTTACTTGCAAACAAATGTGTTAACATGTGACATTATTGACCGAGGTTACCATGGTCTTTTCCGTAGGCTTTTTTTTCCACGGATAGACCTTATCTGTTTCCCCCTTTACACTTTACATCATGACATTTCATGATACACGATCCCTATTGAGCGTTTTTGTTCCTTCTTTTTTTGTTTACGATCTCTTTTAATCGAAAACCTACTCCCCTTTTTTTTCTTTCTTCCCCCAAAAGAAAAGCTCTACTTTGTAATTTGCCTCCTCTGTGTTCAGCCCTGTGTGGTTAATAAAGAAACATATCTATCTGTCTATATATATATATATATATATATATATATATATATATATATATATATCAATCAGTCCATCCATCCATCTATCCATCCATCCAGCCAGCCAGCCAGCCATCCAACCAGCCAGCCAACCACCCATCTAGCAATTTCCCAGCTTCTGTTACTTTTGCTTTAAATACCTACTTGTCTTTGTCACTTATCTGTCAATGCGGGTAAAGATTAAAATACTAAGCAATAACAAAACACATACTAAGTGTTCTGATACCTTTTGATACGTTCTGAAAACTTTGTATGTCTCTTCCTTTCTTTGACAACAGTTACTTATACTATTTAAAATCATATTTAACTGTTAATGACCATTATCTACAAATTTGCGATATGCATAGATATCGTCTGTTTGATATCAAAGTAGTAAATTTCAATTCATAGCTTTACAATCATTGTAAATGTAAAACCAGCGAGAGAGCCTTCTGAGCGTATACTCAAACCTTTTATTAACAAGTAAAAGCCAGACTCGGAGGTGGGATACTTTACAGATCTGATTCATGTACTAGAAAAAGCAGCCAATCTTTCTCCAATCACTACAGGTGACCGGTAATAAAGTCACAGGAAAAAATGTCACGGTAATAAAGTCACAATTTTAGCTAGGAAAAAAAAGTCACAGGAAAAAGTCACAATTAATTTATGGTGGCCAGTAATAAGGTCACAGGAAAATGTCACAATTAATTTATGGGATCCGGACAAAACCTCTGTGACTTTTTTGCCTGGATTTTCTATACATAACATGTTTGCAAATCAAAAGATAACATTAAGTAATGCAGTCCCATATACACTGTGTATCGGAAAAGGAACGGGATGGTCACACCTGAGCGCTTTTGATAAATATCTGATCACGGCTGTCCTGTTACATAGAACGGTTGCTTTCATAACAGAACTCCAGCTGCTTACATCAAATATATGGAATTTTCCAGCACATAGTCAAAATATTGTTAATCTCTTAAAATTTGTTGGTGACGTTGTTGCTTTAAAATTACAGGCGAGCTTAGATAGACAAACTTAGCATTGAAAAATGTCCCAGATGTGATTATCCAATCTGTTTTGTTTTGTTTTGTTTTGTTTTGTTTTTCATATCTACGATTACATTTGTTGGGTGTCCGCTTTAGAAATCATGTTGGTCGTCGTGGTGATGAAAACAGCGATAGCAGTGTTGGCGATAGCAATGATGGTTTTGATGTTATTTTGTGTTGGTGGCGATAGTGATGATATATTAATAGTGACAGCAGTGGTGATAGTGGGGATGGTGGGTAATGATAATCGTGATGGGGTGGTGACGGTTTCGGGGATCATAATAATGTTAGTGATGATGTTGATTGTCATTGTGATAATGATGAAGCAGTGCTGGTGGTGGTAGTGGTGGTGGTGGTGGTGGTGGTGGTGGTGGTACTGGTGGTGGTGGTGTTGGTGGTGGTGGTGGTGGTGGTGGTTGTGGTGGTGGTTGTGGTTGTGGTGGTGGTGGTACTGGTGGTGGTGGGGTGGGGTGGGGTTATCACAGTTGTAATATTGGATGCGATTATGCCGATAGAGACTGGTGGTAAGTATGATGTTACTGATGGCGGTCGTGAAGATGTTGACGGTCGGGATAATAATGACGATACAATAGGATATTTATGGTAATACTAGTGGTAGTATTTGTGATAATGCTATCACCACGACTCTCAGTTCGATGAGGATATTATCTATAACAATATCACCAACGGGTAGTGAGGCTGTTGTTATATGGTCATAAAGATTATATTGATATGGGTGATGATGTCCATGTTACAACGACAATGATGGCGATAATAAGAATAATGTTTGGCTATGAACCTAGATAAGACAATGTTCTATGAAAGGAGGCGCTTCGTACCACGGTATGAGTTTTGTGGATTGTCAATGCATTCCACAAATTCGCCCGTCAATTTAATAGTGATTTCTTACAAGCAACAATACCCAGAAGCCAGTGACTCTGCCGTTATCTGTCAAGTATATAGGCAACGGATTAAATGCAGTACCGGAATGAAGATATGAAACACCAAGTGAGACTTATTTTTCAATAGTGATAAAGTAGAAAGACTTTAATGTGGTCTTTCGATTTTCAAGAAAAACCAGTCAATATCTCCCTCAAAATATAGCGAACTTTCTTAAATATAGAGGAAGAAACTGGACAATGTAGTCTCTGATATATATATATATATATATATATATATTATATATATATATATATATTATATATATATACATATGCCTGACCAGATGGTCATACCTGGAATCTTTTTGATCATATCTCTGTTAAAAAAGAGTTGACATGGTGTTAAGCAACAAAATCATGATCCATAGTTACTTGTGTTTTCTCTTTTACATATCGTGCTGCTATTAGAAATATTTCACTTACTGTGTGTTCCACTCACTTACTCTTTTACTCTCTTTTACTCTTTTACTTGTTTCAGTCATTTGACTGCGGCCATGCTGGAGCACTGTCTTTAGTCGGTCAAATCGACCCCAGGACTTATTCTTTGTAAGCCTAGTACTTATTCTATCGGTCTATTTTGCCGAACCGCTAAGTTACCGCTAAGTTACGTAAATATTCCAGCATAGGTTGTCAAGTGATATTAGGGGGACAAACACAGATACACAATCGTATATATACACATGCATATATATATATTTATATACATATATACGACGGGTTTATTTCAGTTTCCGTCTACCAATTCCACTCACAAGGCTTTGGTCAGCCCGAGGCTATAGTAGAAGACACTTGCCCAAGGTGTCACGCAGTGAGATTGAACCCGGACCATGTGGTTCGTAAGTAAGCTACTTACCACACAGCCACTCCTACGACAAATATATTTTTATATTAAAGGATCTACAACTGAACATTTGCCCCAATTCTTCTCATTCATTAGTAACCCATTGTCACTAGTTAACAATTCCCATCGATTTTTAGAAGGTTTTATTGTTTTCAGAGTATTATAGGCTTGTTGATCCAGCGCATCCCCATTGAGGATTATCATTTAACCTCTGAATTAGGATTGGATTTTGGTCATTAACCCTTTAGTATTCGAACCCAAATATCAAACTCAGATATTCTACCTGTTTTGTGTTCAAACAGACCAGATCAATATTCTCACACCTGCCCTACAATGTCATTCTAAATGTGAAAAATGACATACTTGAAATTTGAAAGCTATGGGATAATGTATGATTAATCCAAAACAATCTGAATGAATAAGCATTACATGTGATGGAATAATCTGAATGCTAAAGGATTAAAGCTTATCAGTATGCATGCAGATTTTGCATGACTCAATTTCGGAACCAGTCTTCTCTAGTAGTCTTTTTCATAGTAACGTACCCTTAACCGTACTCTTAAAGTTGCAGTGGACCAGTTTAAGGGTGTTCTCTTTTAGTAGAGCTTGCACCGAGTGCTTTAAGAGGCACGATAATGTACTATTGACTTATCTGGGCGAAATTACTTGTCGTACTCGGGGGTCGTGCACTGTTAACGTACGCTTTACCCGAAAATTACAACCATCGTGCAGATATTGCATAACCCAATTTCGGAACCAGATCTTCTCTAGTAGTTTTTTTTTCATAGTTACGTACCCTTAACCGTACTCTTAAAATTGCAGTGGACCAGTTTAACGGTACTGTCTTTTAGTAAACCTTGCACCGATTACTTTAAGAGGCACAATAATATGCTATTGACTTATCTGGGCGAATTTACTTATAGTACTCGGGGGTCGTGCACTGTTAACGTACACATTACCCCAAACTTACAATCATCCTTATTGATAGCGTACAAAATACAATAGCGTGATAGTGAGAAATTAAAAAGGTAAGAAATCGATTGCAAGCAACCTGTATTATGAGTTCAGGTAGGCGGGTTGTGGGTATTGGGTATTTTCTGCAACTACAAACGTAATCTCGAGAGGATCCGATACTCTAAAGCATAATACGTTGCACTTAGTTGCTGGGTAATATCGATAATGCTGATGACGAATATATGTTGGCGATGATGATTATGATGGTGCGGTGATGATGATGATGATGATGATGATGATGATACTGGTTGGAAGAAAAGGAAAATGAGACGAATGGTGATGATAATGACGGTGATGATGATGATGGTTGTGGTGTTGTTGTTGTTGTTGTTGGTGGTGGTGGTGGAGGTGGTAGAGGTGGTGGTTGTAGTAGTGGTGGTTGTCATAGTAGTGGGGTGTTTGATGATCGTGCTGGTATTGTTGACAATAGTGGTAGTGGTGGCGGTGGTGTTGATGATGGCGGTGGTAGTCGTGTTATTCTTGTTGTTGTTGGTGGTGAGAAGGTAACAATGTTGTTCATGATTTTATGTATGGTTTGATATTTCATACACCATATAGACGATCGAAAACCTTTACAAAGCAAACGTCATAATTACATATAAAATCGACGTTCATACACGCCATGTAACTACAAGTACAAAGGTATAAGTTCATTAAGTATATCTAATACAACCCCCCATATAACTTGTCGTTAGGACGTTAGTGAAGGCAATGGAGAATGTCCTAAGACACAACCGTTCACCTGTACTTCTTATGAAATTCTTATTCGTACTTCATATTCGTACTGAACTTCTTATTCGTGATATGAATCTCTTATTCGTACATTGGTTGAGTGATACTTTCTCTGCTTTACCGCTAGCGAATTGATGATGAATAAGCTGACCGAAACATCGAATTACTCTCCACAGTATTCTTGCTAAAGAATAATAAAATTGCACTCTACCAAGAGTATTAAGTAATCCCTAAGTTTAAGGCAAAATTGTTTTTATAGTATACAAACAAACATTTCTCCTGAGGATTTCGATGATCAGAAAAAGGTGAAGAGACTCTTGAGAGACCGGTTTGCCGTAAATTGGCTTCTGTTCAGATCAGATGTGCTTGATTTCTTCCCCAATTAATAGCATAGAACATCTGCTGCTATATAAAGAAGTCAGGAATGAAGCTATCACCGTAGCTGAGTTTTAAGATTTCTGTTTTTGAGGAATCGTCATTGATTAAAGAATATATATATATTTTATGCGCAACAGAACGTAAATAGACCATTCTATGTATGTATGTTTGTGGGTGAGTCAATTTTACATGCATACGTTTCATAAAAAACACATTGAAGGAAAAGCCTCGCTCACCATTTGAGAGCGACCGAGAAGAGGTGATAATCTAAAGGTTTTACATCAGAAGGCGCATGGCTCAGTGGTTAGAGCAACTGATTCACAATCATGAGGAAGTGAGTTCGATTCTCGGACAGGGCTGTATGTTGTGTTTTGATCTTGAGCAAGACACATTATTTCACGTTGTTCCGGTTCACTCAGCTGTAGAAATGAGTTGGGCCGTCACTGGTGCCAAGCTATATAGGTCTTTGCCTTTCCCTTGGATAACATCGGTGGCTTGGAGAGAGGACTTTAGTAAAAATGGGCAACTTCTGGAATTCCATAAACATCTTTGCCCAGACTTGTGCCTTTGAGGGGAAATTTCTAGGTGCAATCCCATGGCCATTCATCAAAATACAGGTTGATTCGTTAGAACTTCTCAACCAAGCTCTTGAATAGCAATTTTGGTCAAATTAGCGACGCCGGAGAAGTATCGTCGCCTTAAAGAAGCACGCCGTGTAGCCTCTCAGGTCATTTAAACCATACCTATGGAGTAAAAGTAACGGGCAACGATATCAGGAGAACATCTCATATTTGGGGCCGATTCCCTTGTGCATTAGCGCAAATACTCATGAAGCAGCTCGGTTAATCGTTCGTCATTAAACTGAACTGGAACGCGGAAAGTCTGTGAGATCGAATTTCACCTCATTGAAGCGTGAAATCTACTTCTGTGCGGCTGTTTCAGTTATAGCACCTTCGTACAAAACACAAATGTTTCGAGCGGTCTCGGCAGCTTTGGATTGTTCACTGAAAGCGAAGAGAAGCAGGTGTCAAAATCGTCATATCTCTGAAAAAAAAGAAGTTTCAGAGTAAAAAATAGAAGTACAATAAAAGACACGAATAAATAAAAACATAATGTTACGATAAAAGATATTCTTCGCGTCAATTCAAATGACATTGTAAAGAAATAAATAGATTTATTTGATGACCCAATCTATCTACCTACATTACCTACCTACCTAGCCACCTACCTACCTACCTGCCTACCTACCTATCTATCTATCTATCTATCTATCTATCTATCTATCTATCTATCTCCATATATATATATATATATGCATATATATATATATATATATAATATATATATATATATATATAATATTAATTAGAGACAAAACCACTATTATGCAAATCAAATAAAGAAAGACTTAATCCAATACATAAAAAATTTTATATAAATTAAATATAATTAAGATATCCACTACGATCGTTTCTTGTCACTTTTATGGACATTACTATAAAATTGGATTCAATCCTAAATCTGATTTTTCCCTGTAAATTTGGATTTATTCCCTAATATTTATTATTATTATTATATATATATATATATATATATATATATATGCATATATATATATATATACCTACGTATCTATCTATCTAAGTATATATATATGCCTATCTATCTTTAGATATATATATATATATATATATATATATATCTTTAGATATATATATATATATATATATATATAATATATATATATATATATATATATATATATATATATACATATACATCTAACTATAAATATTTAAAGAACCTTCACTAACTCTTATTGACTTATACTCAAACAACCTGCAGAAGTGCAATCACAACACTATAATTAATTAATTAATTAATTAATTAATTTATTTATTTATTTAATAATAAATATTAAATTATAATTATTAAATTATGTAATATACAATATAAAATCACATGCTAAATTTTTGAATTAATACTAGTACAAAACATAACTACAAATTAGAAACAAAATAGGGTTTAAATATAGTTGCTATTTATCTAAACATTTTTATATAAGTAAAGTAATTTGCGTCTATATTTAATTTTACGCTCGTCTAATGAACTAACTAATTTATTATGATTAGTAAAATAATATTTCTTTAAATTCACTAGAACATAACAAACAGGTATTACCACCTATACTATATGATTTCGCCTTACAAATTATCTCCCACTTTAAATTATAGTTAATTATACGAATTAAGTATAATTTTTATGTTCTAGTGAATTTAAAGAAATATGTTTTCTTTTCTTATATGTTAACGCTGTGTATTTCCGTGTTGTTCTTTGTCAATGGAATGCTAAAAATTGTCTAAAAGTATTAAAGAAAAAGCAACTAAAGATGACTTAGCAGTGCTCTAGACCCTACTCATCTGAAGACGAGCAGGTACAAAGTTAATTTTGGATCATTAATGTAATAATGTATACAATTTAAGTAAAATTTAGCAATTATCAGCTGATACGAATGCGCCGAAACAGTTTTAGTGATTTGAAATAAAGCTTGTTCATTCCATCTTTACATATTAAAATTCTTCTTTTGTATAAACTCTGCCGATATTCACGGATTTCTACATGTACATCCGGAGAAATGAGAAGTCCTACTGTATGAAAGCATTTGGTGCCTGATGCTCGTGGAGTAGCTTTTGAAGGCATTCTATGAGGTTATTGGCTTAGTTTTTGGGGGCATTCGATTCCCGGCAGCAAGGTGTGTCCTTGAGCAAGACACTTTATGCCACTCAGTGAGCAAAATTGAGTAGTACTTATATTTCAAAGCGCCAGCCTTGTTACATCCTGTGTCACGCTGAATGTCCCTGGCAACTGTGTTAAAGGTACACGCGTTTGTGGAGTACTCGTCCACTTGCACGTTAACATCACGAGCAGGCTATTCTATTGATTGGATCAACTGGAACCCTCGTCGTCGCAAACGACGCAATTCCACTTGTATGTATGTATGTATGTATGTATGTATGTATGTATGTATGTATGTATGTATGTATCTATCTATCTATCTATCTATCTATCTATCTATTTATACACGAGTAAGCACAAAATAAGGCGGAAAAAATAGTACTCGAATACCGAAGACAGAGTAACTTGCTTTTTTAATTTCTATTAAAGTTGCAAAACATCACAAAAAAACTTGCTAATTCTTGATCACAGTTGCCCGTGAAACTCTGAGTAGAAGATTTTTTGTGAGGGTTTTGCAACTTTAATAAAAAAGTATATGAAGCATATGTAGCCCGGATATTATCTACTCCAGCCCTTAACTCTTGTATATATATATATATATATATATATATATATATACATACATACAGGGTGACCTAAAAGTAGGTTTACAGTTATTCAACCATCTCTTTCGCATTCATTTATTAACAGTTTAGATCTTAATTCTAATTAAAAATATGAAACCATTATTCTATGCTAATTTATTTAATTGTAAAATACAAATTTAAATGTAATAACATGTTTTGAAAGAAATTTAAAGTGCCTACGTGATAACTGTAAACATACTTTTGGGCCAGCCTGTATATATATATGTATATATATATATATATATGCCTGTCTTTATGCGACTTTAGAATTATGAACAAATGTATACGGATGTACATAGGAATGCGAATGTGTACATAACCGTAAATCTCTTTCCATTGCTCAGTGTACACGATTGCGAAGTGTTTTGCTATTCGGTGACGTTTGCAATACTTATTTCCATTTCTGTGTTGTTGCTTTTAAGTGTGTATACGTTTATACCTCTATGCACGTATACGTCTATGTGTCTTTGCGTGATTATGATTGCGGAAAACCGTTCGTGTGTCAGAGTACATCTCAATTTATACGCCAGTGTATTTATGCGTGAGGGTATTTCTGATATATATATACACACACAAACACACATACAAACACATATATATGTGTGTGTGTATTGTATTATAAGTGTGCTGTATTATATATGCTTCTGTGCACGGAGTATGTGTATGTGGTACATGTGTGTTCGTCTACATAATTAGATGGAGAGCTTCAGATTAAAGACAGCTTAAACGTTTGATCTCACCGAATCCAACGTTTCAATCGGTTCCACCCCACAGTGGGATATATCTGGATAGAAAAGCTTTCACAGTGCTGGTCGGGTGGGTGGGTATGTGTGGGGTAGAGTGATTTTAGATGGATAGACACAGAATATATATAAATGTGAATGGGTATATGTGTCTGTGTGTGTTTGTATGTGCATGTGAGTGTATATATGTATTTGTATGTATCTAAATATATATATATATGTTTGTGTATACAGATTGACAGATGGCTATATAGAAAGATGTGTGTGTGTGTGATTTGATTTAGAGGTACAGTAGTAGACACACACACGCGCACACACAGTAGAAATTTTGACAGATAGATAGTGATAGGATAAGTCGATAGATAAGTAAAATCAGAGGGGAGAGAGAGGCGGAAGAGAAATATGTGCATACAGACGAAATAAATAAATGAATAAATAAATAAAAATATCTAAGATAATTTCTCCCATCCTATTTTTATTTCAGCTCATTTCATTAGTAAGCATACGATATTATATTTATATAATATCATATGGATAGAAATGAATATCCAGTTGTATGTTGTATTAAACATTTTATAAATATTGGTTTCAAATTTTGGCATAAGGCCAGCAAGTCCGGGGAAGGGGGTAAGTCGATTACATCGACCCCCGGTGCTCAACTGGTTCTTATTTGATCGACCTACGAAAGGATGAAAGGCCATGCCGTCCTCGGGGGAATTTGAACGTTAAAACAGGCGAAATGCCGCTATGCATTTTTGCCCGGCGTGCTAATGTTTCTGTCAGCTCACTACTTTACATTTTATAAGTACCGCGCAGGAATAATTCTTGGAGATATATTTTTTTCCCCATTCTCGTCAAAAACATGTAATATCGGACTCTTTACTTGTTTCAATCATTTGTCTGTGGCCATGCTGGAGCACCGCCTTTACTCGAGCAAATCGATCCCAGGACTTATTCTTTGTAAGCCTAGTACTTATTCTGTCGGTCTCTTTTGCCGAACTGCTAATTTACGGGGACGTAAACACACCAGCATCGGTCGTCAAGCGATATTGCGGCGAGAAACACAGACACACAAACATACACACACACACACTCATGTATATATATGTATATATATATATATTATATATATATATACATATATATATATACGACGGGCTTCTTTCAGTTTCCGTCTACCAAATCCACTCACATGTGGTTCGTAAGAGAGCTACTTATCACACAGCCTCTCCTTGCTCATTTATAATAGTCATGTTCGTCCGTTTGTCACTGCGTTTTCTTAAGGAAAAAAAAGGAAAAAGAAAAAAACTACTGCTAGCTCACAATTAGATTAGGCATTTCTACTTCATTTAAAATTGCTCTTTACACTAAACATATCAAGTAAATTTTAACATTTTGGTCATGTTTAAGCAGTTCATTTCTCAACCAGCTAATTTCAGGTTCAATCACACTACAGTACCCCATGACCCAGATGTGTATTCTATAAGGACTCTGGATAGGGCAAAACCTTCTCGAAGTATAATTTATCCGAGTCGGGGAAAACTGTGAGGTGACCCATCGCAAGGGTTTGATCTGTTTATTCTGTAATCCAATTCAACACACTGAACTGACACTTCGGTGCCCTTACACTGTTCATAGGAAAACCGCGTCCATTCCTTTCCTCACATCATTCTGCAAACGTCTGATAAAAGAGCCACAAACGCTATTCTCAAACATTAAAATGTCTAAGTGTGGAAGATTTTTTTATGCGCCCTTTTCAAGCCTAGCCAGGCTCATGGGCACGGTTTCCCGGTTTCTATGGCGTATGTGTTCCCCCCACCCACCCCCAGCTGGACGAGACGCCAGTCAATCGCAGCGTTGCTCAAGAAACAGGAAGAAATAGTGAGAGAAAGTTGGGGCGAAAGAGTACCACAGGGGTCGCCACCACCCCCTGCCGAAGCCTCGTGGAGCTTTTTGGTGTTTTCGCTCAATAAACACACACAACGCCCGGTCAGGGAATCGAAACCGCGATCCTCCGACCGTGAGTCCGCTGCCCTAACCACTGGGCCATTGCGCCTCCGCAAGTGCGGAAGATACAGAAATCAAAAGTGAATATTTTATAACCACTGGATATGAAAAATAGGGATGGCCTACGTAACTAAGGAACATTAATAAATTTGTAAACTAAAAGAATTTAAGTTCATGTGCTGCTCATGCTGTCGCTGTTCCACTCGTAATCATATTCAAAAGCTTTTCATCACTGACCAACCCCAATCTTTTTGGTGGGGGGAGGGCGTCGTATTTAGACTTAGTGTCAGCACAAGGGTCAGTGATTAAAGCGTCGGGCTCATAAACACGAGGAAGTGAGGTCGATTCCCGGACTCGGCTGTGTGTTGCGTTCTTGAGCAAGACACTTTATTTCATGTTGCTCCAGTTCACTAGCTGTAAAAAAGAACTGCGACGTCGCTGGTGCCGATCTGTATCGGTCTTTGCCTTTCCCTTGGTTAACATCGGTGACGTGGAGTGGGGAGGCTGGTATGCATGGATGACTGCTGGTCTTCGATAAACAGTCTTGTCCGGTGCGTACAAACGAAGGTGGGGGACTTTACGTATTTTTAGAATTACATTACCTAATATGACCTGTATTTTTTGTATATTGGAACACTAGTTGACGAAAATTCTTAGCAGCTATTTGTAGTAGATCGAACAATAACCAAAAGATTTTTCACTTGGTTCGTGTGGCAAGTGGAGAAGTGATCTTTGCTGGTTTGGCGTCTCGAATCTTTCTTTCGAATGTATTCTGATTTAATACTGTTATAAATCTCATATTTTTTCCTTCGAAATGAAACATAATGATATACACACTTATTATTACCCACGTGTGAGTAAAATAATTATTTGAAACTATAAAATGAAATACCTCCTATGTCCTTTTTGTTTTAGTCATTAGACGGAATACTAACTTCATAAGTCAATCGTATCAAATCTTGTCCTTTTTTTCAGTTTGTTAATTTATGTTATCGAATTCAATTTGTCTAATCGTTGCCTTACAGAATATAACAGAACAACTTAAGCAACACCAATATACATTAAACTCTCTCTCTCTATCTAACACAATGCAGGTACTCGTAAACGCACACAAAATAGGTTTTCTGCTTGTTTTTCTTTAACCAAACCGACTCGCAAAGAGGTTATTCTAAAATATATTTGCAAAATATGCTGTGCAGTGGCGGAATCGACCACGCTATCAATTGGTTGCTTGAGAAATGATATTCTTAACCACATGACCATGGTTGCTTAAAATTTATTTCCGAGTGATCCTATTCATGTATCATTGAAACAAATCTGTCAGTCCAACACGTGCTTAGTATTGATATACCAGCCAAGTACTGCAACCGATTCTCTCTCTCACCCAGATAGAGGGAGTGAGAAAGAGGGAGAATCATTGTAACTGTTTATTAGAAATCGTAAAATAACAGAGTACGCTAACTGATAAAAGACTCGTTGGAAACGTAGAGTTCAAATATTTTATTCGAACGAAATGAAGTGTAACTGTAAATTAGTGGTTTCGCCGATGGCGGCTCATGCAATAACCCTATTGTTATTAGTTGACAATTGTCACTTTGTAGTATTGAATATCCGTTTTATACTAGTATAATCGTCAAGGCGACTTATGGTACTTGTCAAGGCTCTTAAAATTTTTAGCTGAAATCCAACCGGGATCGACTCTACTTTTTATCCCTTTAGGGTCAATTTAATCGACTAATCTTATTCTTGCCCCGAAATGTGAGAGCATCTACATGGTCGCTCTATCAGCTAGTAATAGTAGGTAAAACTGCCTCTAATGAAATATATATTTACATAAAGGACACAATTACAATCTTCAATACGTAGACGGGAGAGTTTGGAAGGACTACTTTTGACCAACATTATATTGGCAGAAGCGCTAGAGCTGTATTTTGTTACGGCATTGTATATTCTGAGCCCAAATGCTATCGACACGAATTTTACTATAATTCTTTTATAGTTCTAGTGGTGCAGACTGATAAAATAATATACCAGTCAAGTACTGATTGAATCAGCTGTGTTCACCCCTCGAGAGGACCTTGTACTATGTTAAAACTTTGTGGGCCCAGATCTTGTTCTCACAAAATCTCGATAGCCCTACATTTGAATGACGACAGTTGTTTCACTGTCGGTTGGTCCGTATAAAAAAGATTCATGATCGTAGGTATTCTAGCCGTAAACACTCCGTTTACGTTAAAAAATAATGTAACTACTTTATTCGTTGTACCCGCCACACGTTTTGTTTTGAAACAGTATAGGCATTATTTGAGGAAAATTTGGCTGCTATTTTTTGCCGGCTTAGTGACAGCTCAGTGACTCATAGTCTGGTGGTGTCATTAATGCTTATAATCTGGTTGTCGTTATTGATAATAGTAGATATCATATAGCCCCAAGTAATCTGTAGTTGAACAGATCTATGATCAAAGACATTCTAGTCGTGACCATTCTGCCTGTTTCTTTCAAGCAGAGAAAACTCAGAACATGTTATCCAACCAGTCTTTTTTGTAGATGGTAGAGTGTGTTATTTCAGTCAGGTTGAACGAAATTATAGAGACTCTTTCATTAGTTTGTAATACCATTTTTATAAGCCAATGATTATCACGGCTATAAAGAGTACTTCTAAAGCTAAACTCCTAATTCAGAGCACACGTGACAATTATACTCGGTGTTAAAGACAAACGAATACGATGTGTCACAATATCTGACATTCACATTCTGATAAAGTAGCTTCATTAACTTTAGAATTTTTTCAAATATTTTAATTAAATTATTTATTCCAGTTTTAATATTTTAACCATTTTATCTTTTAACTATTTAATTAACTATTGTAACTTCATAACTATGTTAATATTTTAATTAACTGTTTTAATTATTTTTCCATAATCGCGTGCAATGGCGCGGCAGGAACAGCAGCGCGGTGGCTACATGCTAAATATTATGTAAATTTCTTTCTCTAACTTCTTAGTTCAAATCGCGCGGTGATTGCATAAACGATTGAGTTTCGATCAAAATAAACAATCTACATACACTAAGGTGAGTTCGATCAACGGTATATACCAAAGTGTGCAGAAAATGTCCTGACTTTAGGTAAAAGAAAATAGCGCAGGATCAGCTAATTACGATTTTATTCAACGTATTTCCCTCTCAGATTCGCACACTTATTGCAGCGGTCCTTCAGTTTCTCTAAGCGCTGCAAAAGAACTCGGCCATACGCGATACACCTAAAGCCATACATACATAGTGTATATAGTATTTATACAGTAAAACTTTCGTATTCATATCTGTTATCATTTACTTGTTTCACTTTTTTTAATGCGGCCATTCTGGGGTGATTTCCTAAGCAAGTTCTTGCATATATATATTGAGTTTTTTTTCTGCTATCGTTTCTATTTCCAAATGCATAAATGGAGTTCTGCTGCGATAAATGTTCCTCTATTCGTGACCGTCATCTTTTTTTCATTCAGAGACTAATAAAATAATTACAAAATTGCAATATTACATTTGCTACCGAATTTTTAAGTGTACTTGATTATATATGGGCTTATATTTGGGTTCATACATATTTCAGTTCTGTTTATTTCTTCTTGCAGGAAGCAGTGTAATGAAGTTTATAAATGAAATAACCCATTCTTACATACATACATACATACATACATACATACATACATACATACATACATACATACCTATATACATACATACATACATACCTATATACATATATACATACATACATTTATACATATATACATGTATACATACATACATGCATATATATATATATATATATATATAATATATATATATATATATATATGAGAGAGTTATTATGTGAAAGCACGTGGTTGGATGTATAAAAGACAAAATACACTCTGCACCGACAGCAGATTGCATTCCCAGTATACAGAATGATACCCTTCGGTGAACACATAGAGAAATCCGCTAAGCAACTGCTACCACAATTTGTAATCTTTCCATTTTATCAATGTGCCATTGGAACACAAACACAAGTTAGATTAAATAAGGAAACCTACTTCATTGAAAAATATAAGCCAAAACTTAAAATATAAAGCAAAACTCAACCGCTTCTAACATTCTATTCTTTCTAAACCCAATCATGTTAAATTAATAAAACCTAGTCATTCCCAACGTTTTGGATTATCTCCCTTATACCGAAAAAATCCCTGTTTACCGACCTCTGTCTGGAACTCTCATACTTCACATCATAGCAAAGTGATGATACAATATCAGTAAAGAAATTTGAGAACTTTTAAAAGAAAATACGAAACCCGTTATTTCTGTAAAACAATGTTCCTATATACAAAATTTCATAACATTTTTCTAACATAACGATTTAAATATATTCTTTAACCATATAACACAAATCTTCTGTAGTTTTTCCACTCTATTTTGTCTTTACGAAAAAAAACAAAAGACGAAGACAGGTGGTGTACAAAACAAACAGATGTATTAGTATAATGCTCAGGAATAGAAAAAGTATTTTACGTTTCGGGCCTACGCTCTTCTACAGAAAGGAACACAGAAAAAACAAGGAGAGAAAGAAGGAGAAAAAAATGTGTGTTGTGGCTAACCATATATATATATATATATATATATATATATATTATATATATATATATACAGAGAGAGAGAGAGGGGGGAAGAGAGAGATACAGTAGTGTGTAAATACCACTTGCTAAAATCAGAGTCATGGCTCGAAAATCACCAGAAACTCACAATAAAGATACACACGAGCAATGCAATGAACATATGAGAAATAGGCTTACCTTTGCGGTGAATACGTCAGTAAGTAATGTATACTTCAATACCAATTGATTTTATCCTCTGCGTGTGTAGGCGTGGCTGTGTGGCAAGTACCTTGCGTTAAACATCCTCTGGGATCTTCAGTTCAAATGAAAATTTTAACTTCTGCTTCTAAAATTTTCAATAGATTAGCTCGTGTGCTTACCTTACTTTAAAGGTCACGCTCCGTTTAAAAGGAAACTATTGCGTCTAAATTACTGTATATAAATTTGCCTTATATTGTGCCTGTAATGATGTGAACTTGCTGGCCACCTTATTATTACATTATTAATATCATTGATAACAGTTATAATACATCTATGTATGTATATATATATATATATATATATATATATATATATATATATATATATATATATATATATATATTACGACGGGCTTCTTTCTGTTTCCAGCTACTAAATCCACTCACACGGCTTTGGTCAGCCTGAAGCTTTAGTAGAAGACAGTTGCTCAAGGTACCATGCAGTGCGCTCATACCGGGAACCATGTGATTGGAAAGCAAGTTTTTTAACATGCAGCTAAGCCTGCGGCAATGGCTATCCCTCTATGTGTGTGTGTATGTATGTATGTATGTATGTATGTATGTATGTATGTATGTATCTATCTATCTATCTATCTATCTATCTATCTATCTATCTATCTGCTTTTGCGTGTGTGTGCGTATGTACATATATATATCGTGAATATATAATATAATAAATAATATATAATATATGTATAGGCGAAGGTGTGGCTGTGTGGTAAGTAGCTTGCATTAAGCATTATTATATAATGTTTATGTTTATTGTATGTTATTGTGTTTAAGAGGCTTAACGCCCCAATTTTAAGAAGATCACACCTCGTTTTGTCTTTTCCTTTTTCGTGAAAAAAAGAAGAGAATAATGTTTTAGAAAAAAAAAATCGGCGTGCATTTTTTGTCTTCTCCCATTTATATTATCCTTTTTTCATCATTCACCTCATCAATATTTTTGTGCAGCACGCAAGCTATTCTGTGTCATGCCTTTATGGCAAAATTTTTGAAACAAAGTAGCTTGCTTACCAACCATATGGTTCCGGGTTGAGTGCTACTGCGTGACACCTTGGGCAAATGTCTTCTACTATAGCGTCGGGTCGACCAAAGCCTTGTGAGTGGATTTGGTAGACGGAAACTAAAAGATGCTCGTTGTATATATGTTTATATATATATATGTGTGTGTGTGTGTGTGTGTGTGTGTGTGTGTGTGTGTGTATGATTGTGTGTCTGTGTTTGTCCCTCAACATCGATTGACAACAGATGGTGGTATTATTACGTCCCCGTAACTTGGCGGTTCGGCAAAAGGGACCGATAGAATAAGTACTAGGGTTCCAAAGAATAAGTCCTGGGGTCGATTTGCTCGACTAAAGGCGGTGCTCCAGCATGGCCGCAGTCAAATGACTGAAACAAGTGAAAGAGTTAAAAGAGTAAAAGAGTATACATATATATTGTACATATGTGTATATGTATATATATATATATATATATATATATGTACTTATATATATTTATATATATATACACATATATGTACTTATATGTGTATATATATATAAATATATATATGTACTTATATGTGTATATATATATATATATATATATTCACATACATTATATGTACTAGTTTCAAATATACACGTGTGTATATGCATGTTTGTGTACGTGTATGTGTGTGTACATGAATGTGTGTATTCGTTTGTGCACGTTGTGTTTGTGTGTGCTCGTATATGTGTGTGTGCTTGTGTGCGTGCGTGCGTGTGTCAGTTTGAGTGCGATACTGAAATGAAATATTACTGTTGCATCAAACGGCCTCATTGTTTTAATATATAACTTAACCGGAACATCATTACACTCCAATGACCATTAACATATATAGAGATTAAAGAGAAGAACTGTTACGAAATATGATATGACCACTACCAGTGGACATTGGTCTGAGTACGACATTTTGTGTAATTAACGTTAGAGGCCAGAGTAGGCCACCATATTATATGTAGTAGTAGTAGTAGTAGTAGTACTAGTAGTAGTAGTAGTTTTAGTAGTAGTAGTAGTAGTAGTAGTAGTAGTAGTAGTAGTAGTTGTAATAGTAATAATATTCACTGTAGTAGTTCTAGTACTCGTAGTACTATTACAAATAATAGTAGATATTGTGTTAATTTTCGTCATTTTTTTTCTATCCGCATCTCAACCCCATTCAAAGAGTTCTCTGATCAAAGATATTCCAACTGGGACTATTCCGTCATTTGATTTTCTGTTTTTTTTTTTTTTTTTTCTTCTTTCACTTCATTTTCGTATGCAGATAAATTCGTATGCAGTTGAAGCTGCTTTTGTAGCAACTGTTGCTATTGTTGTTTAACCTCATGTTAACTCTGATTAACCAGTTTTGTGGTAAGAAGGCTTTCATCCAGTGGTTATTTCATATTTGCTCGGTAACCGTGCGTGTAAGATTACGTTATGCAATGTTTTCTGCCTTAGAAAGAAACGAAATAAAGCGTTACTGTGAATGTCTCTTAGAACCAAGGATAGCATGTACTATATTTTCGCTTGTTGTTTTAGATGTCCATTTATATATATATATATATATATATGTGTGTGTGTGTGGTGTGTGTGTGTATGTGTGTGTGTATATATATATATAGCGAGAAGTTGAGGTTATAAGAGATAATTGTGTCGCTGAGACCCAGATGTGTCAGGTAATGCTGAATAAGAGCTATAGACAGACCCTAGTTAAGTTCCAGATTCGGTAATATTGCGAATAAAGGGTTCAACGTTGGTTCTATCTAAGAATTTTTTGCGTAATAAGATAAAAAACCAAGGCTGTATAGATATTGGACCTTCTATCTATAAATGCTCTATCTATACAGCCTTGGTTTTTTTATCTTATTAGCAAAAAATTCTTATATATGTGGTCTAACTGCAGTCTAAGAAGAACTAAGTTTGTAAAAGTTTTTAATTTTCATCTCATTAAATTTATCCAGCTTTTGTGTATCTAGTACACACTTCACCTTTTAATGTACTTATATATGAATAATATATGGCGTGTCCTAGAACACCAGCGATAATAATTAATTTTATTGGATCGCATTTGACTTTGTTTACGTATTTTCTCGATAAATTTTTGAGCGTTAGACGATATACCAGAAAACCCTATTTTGTCGGGTAAGTTCTGAGTCTGCGCAGTGATTGAATATATACATATATATTATATATACATATATATATATATAATATATATATATATACATACATAAATATATATATATATATATATATATATATAATATATACATAGAGCAGCGGACTCGCGGTCGAGGGATCGCGGGTTCGAATCTCAGACCGGGTGATATGTGTGTTTATGAACGAAACACCGAAGCGCCACTCGGCTTCGGCATCTAGCAGCTCACCTGCGACGGACCGGCGTCCCGTCCAAGTTGGGAATCCATATGCAAAGGAAACCAGGAAACCGGCCTTTATTAGCCAGGCGTGGCTCGAGAAGGAACAAAGAAACCCCTTCGCCGTGTCTTGAACCAGCGTAACATTCAACATATGACAGAGTGAGAGAGAGCTGCATCAGCATACGTCTAGTAACGTGAATACAAATACCTTGCTCAAACAAACAACGTGTACAGAGAGAGTGCTTTGTGATGTGGCAGATATTTGGCAGCTATCTTTCGCCGGTCGAGTGTTCGCATTGAGGCACATAAAGATACAGCGAGGTGCACTTTATGCATGATAAATTAAATAGAAATTAGTATAAAGGCGCAGGAGTGGCTGTGTGGTAAGGAGCTTTCTTCCCAACCACATGGTTCCGAGTTCAGTCTCACTGCATAGCACCTTGGGCATGGTACCTTCTGCTATAGCCTCGGCCGATCAAAGCCTTGTGAGTGGATTTGGTAGACAGAAAACTGGAAGAAGTCCGTTGTGTGTGTGTGTTTATAATACACACGCACGCACACACACACACACCACACACACACACATATATATATATACATGCATATAACACACACACACATATATGTGTGTGTATGTTATATGTATGTATTTGTGTGTCTGTGTTTTTCTGCCATCACCGCTTGACAACCGATGGTGCTGTGTTTACATCCCCGTAAATTAGCGGTTCAGCAAAAATGACTGATAGAATAAGTACTTGACTTACAAAGACTCAGTCCTGGGGGTCGATTTTTCCGACTAAAGGCGGTGTTCCAGCATGGCTTCAGTGAAACAAGTAAAAGAATATAACCGATCCTTTTTTTTTTTATCAATCTGCCAAAATGAAATATACAGCCAGCTTCGGTTGGAAGGTCAAATCTGAAGGAAAAGCCTGCGAACAGTGGTAGGCTAGAATATCAAAAGAAACTAAAAACGAAACGAAAGATGGAAAATGGAGGAACGAATAATTTAGAAATGAATAGAACAGATGAAAAATTTAAAGAAAATTTCGCAGACGGAAAATATTTATTTCATTATTACTCACAAGCTAAACATAGAGGGGATAAACAAGGACAGTCAAAGGGATTAAGTCAATTAAATTGACCCCAGTGCGGAACTGATACTTATTCAATCGACCTCGAATGTATAAAAGGCAAAATCAACCTCGGCGGAATTTGAACTCAGAATGTAGAGACAGACGAAATGCTGCTAAGCATTTCGCCCAGCGGGCTAACGATTCTGTCAGTTCGCAGCCTGCAGGCAGAAGATATTGGCTTCAAATTTTGGCACAAGACCAGAATTTGGAGTAGTGGGTAAGTCGATTACATCGACCCCGGGGCTCAACTCGTGCTTAATTTATCGACCCCGTAAAAAATAAAAGCCAAAGTTGACCTCGGCGGAATTTGAACTCAGAATATGTCAGAATAAACGCCACAAAGCATTTTACCCGCCACAGTAACGATTTTTATTTCTTTATTGCCCAGGAGGGGCTCAACATAGAGGGTACAAACACGGACAGACAAAGGGATTAAGTCGATTACATCGACCCTAGTGCGAAAGGATGAAAGGCAAAGTCGACCGCGATGGAATTTAACTCAGAACGTAACGGCAGACGAAATACAGCTAAGAATTTCACCCGGCGCGCTGACGTTTCTGCCAGCTCGCCGCCTTGGAAAAGGGGTATATGAAATATGATCATTAATAATATGAGTACAAGGTTAAAATTTAGTGGAGGAGAGTAGTGAATTATAACGATTCTAGTACTTGGCAGGTGCTTTATTTTATGAATCCTTGGCGGGATTTGAACTCAGAACGTCAAGAACCAGAAGAAATGTCTTTTCTGCAAGACGCCTCTGTACGAAAAACTTTAACTTTTGGGATAGGAAACTAGCCCATTACATTGATTTTAGTGTCTCACTGATTTTTATTTCGTCGACTATGAAAGGATGGAATCAAAAGTCGACCTTGGTGGAAATGAACTCAGAACGTAAAGCCTGAAGAAGTATTACGAAACATTTTAGCCGGCGAGTCAAGGTTTCAGCCAGCTCGTCGCGTGTGAGTCGGACAAAATATCCTTTCTAGTAAAGGCACAAAGCCTGAAGTTTGAAGGATGAGTCTAGTCGATTACATCGACCCCAATACGGGACTAGTACTTAGTTTATCGACCCCGAACAGGATGAAGGGCAAAAATTACATACAAATACGAGGGATGACCACTAGGTGGACATACATTATGCTAGAAGTTGACCCCTATGGTCTTACCACTAAGAAAGAAATGTTCTCAAGAACATACCTTTCTTAGTGGTAAGACTACAGGGAGTCGACTTCTAGCATAATGGATGTCCAATTAGTGGTAATCCCTCGTGTATGTATGTAATTTAATTTTTCTGAATCTTCAGATTTTTCTATATGCTAGATCACCGGTTTTAAATTGATATTAATCAAATTAATATTCATGTATGAGTATATATATGCCGGTGCATGTGTGTATAAGTGGGAATATTTAAGTTCATGTTTGTGTATGTGTGTATATCTATCTTTCTGTATATTTATTCAAATATTTCATGAGTGTCTGCGTGTTGTGTGTGTTTCTGTGTGTTTCTGTGTGTGTGTGTGCATGTGTTTTTGTGTGTGTGCGTGTGTATTTGTGTTTGTGTGTGTCTGTGTGTATGTGTTTGTGTCTGTTTGTGTTTATATGTGCGTGGAGGGGTATTAAGTTTGTGTGCATGCGTGTGTGCATGTTTATGTGTGTGTGCATGATAGTAATCGTTTGCGCCTTTGTTAACGTGAGTGTTTGTATACGTATCTCTATGCATGTGTACATATCGACAATATACTATATATATACACACACATATATATATATATATATATTTTATATATATATATATATATAATATATATATATATATATATATATATATAAAAATTAAGGGTAGAAATTGATATTAGTCAATTAAAACCAGTGGTCTAGCACATTAAAAAGAATCCGAAGATTAAAATATTTATATATACCAATTAAGGACTGAACACGAAAAGGTGGACAGTCAACATGCTAGATATAGACGTCAAATCGCCATCTCCACAATTATTATTATTTATTATTATATTATTATTATTTATATTTATTTTTATTTGAGAACAAAATCTTTGTGGAGAATGGCGATTTGACGTCTATATCTAGCATGTTGACTGTCCACCTTTTCGTGTTCAGTCCTTAATTGGTATATATATATATATATATAATATATATATATATATACATTCATACATACACATATAAATGTGTATATATACATAAGGATACACACACACACACATATATATATATATATATATATATATTTGTATATTTATCTCTCTCTCGCCGTGTATATATACATATATATATATATAGTTGTGTTTGTGTGTATGCATATATGTATTTATGTGTGTATGCGTATATACATATATGAATGTGAATGTATATGTATGTGTATTTGTAATTATTCCTGCGTACGTGTGCGGCTTGTTTGGTGTGTCTGCGCATGTGTAAGTCAATGCATATATGTGAGCGTTTGTGGTATGTGTGTGTGTATTCGTCAATACGTATGTATGCATGCGTGTCTAAGTGAGTGTGTGCGTATGTGGATGCGTGTCTAAGTGAGTGTGTGTGTATGTGGATGCGTGTGTGTGTATGGGTTTGTGTTAGTGCGCGTGTGTGTGACGTGACGACCAACTCGTCATCAAAGCCTTAATGAAGTCGATCCTCTTCAGATAAGAGATGTTCTTTGATGTAAGATGAGGTTATACTAATTTTTTTTTACTTCATATTATCCACTGCGGCCTCCACTACCACCGCTACCGACACCACTTCTACTCCACCACCAACCACCACCACCACCACCACCACCACCACAACCACCATCACTACGATCACTCTCTTACTACAACATCAAGAACAAAAACATCAATACCTACAAAAAGAACAATAAACTATACTCCCACAACCACCACCAATGCCACCACCACCACCACCACCACCCGCACCACCACCACCAACAACAACAACGCCGCCGCCACTCACGTCACTACTTTACCGCCACCACTGCCACCTACAGCACCGCACCGCCAGCAACACCACTAACACTAACACAACCACTACTAATCCTGACTATCTGTACCAACCCCAAAATCTAACACATCACCTCGTCCGCACCACTACGGCAGAATACAAGCTACGCCAATTACTACTACTACTACTACTACTACTACTACTACTACACTACCATCAACACTCATGTCACCGCCACTACCACCACCACCAACATCAACAACACACCACCATCATCACTACCAACACCACCAAAAGAACATCTAGGAGCCAACAAGGAAATCTCTATGTACTCACACCATCTGCTAGACATAGCAGGCAAATCGCCCTCAAATTCACCTTGTCGTCTTCAAAAGAAAAATGAAAGGAAAAATAGATAATGAATGAATACATCAATAAAGATACGCATTGAATGATGTTGGAAATAAAAACGAGACGGTCACGGTTGGACAGCCTTGGTGACATGTCTATGCAGAGCACAACTTACTACGATGACGACGACGACCTCGACGACCACTATGACCACGACGACGACTACGACCACGACGACGACCACCACCACTACAGCCGTCTTAACAGCACCATTATTATTGGGTTCAAGTCCACCAATATTAAGAGAGATGGTAAGTCGGTTACATCTCTCCCAGGTCTTCAATTCTTTCTTATTTTATCCACTCCGAAAGGATGAAAGAGAAAGTCGACCCCGGCGTCATTTGAAAGTCAAAACGCAAAGACGGATGAAATGCCGCTTAGCATTTTGTCCGGCGAGCTTACCGTTCTGCCAGCTCGTAAGCCTTCATCACGATTAATATTGATTTCAAATTTTTTTGGCACGAGGCCAGCAAATATCCGGTAGGATTTAAAACGATTAAATCGATCCCAGTGGTCAACTGGTACATATATTATCGACCTCGATATGTTGAAAAGCAAAGGCGACCTCGACCCGATTCGAACGAACTTAAAATCGCACCAAATGACGCTAAGCAGTTTGTGCGACGTTCTGCCAGCCAACCGCCTTCAAATCAACCAATGTTAGAGAGGGAGGGAGAGAGAGAGAGAGAGAGAGAGAGAGAGAGGGAGAGAGAGAGAGAGAGGGAGTGAGTGAGTGAGAAAGAGAAACATAAAGATAGATATGACTATTCACATACAGGGTGGCCCAAAAAGTAGGCTTACAGTTATGTAGGCCCTTTAAATTTCCTTTAGAGAGAGAGAGAGAGAGAGTGAGAGAGAAAAACATATAGATAGATATATCTATTTACATACAAGGTGGCCCAAAAATTAGGTTTACAGTTATCACGTAGGCACTTTAAATTTCTTTTCAAAAATATTTTATTACATTTAAATTTCTATCTTACAATTAACTAAATTAACATAAAATAATAGTTTCATATTTTTTTATAATTAAGATTTAAACAGTTAATATGTGAATGCGAAAGAGATAGATGTAAAACTGTAAACTTACTTTTGGGCCACCCTGTGTGTGTGTGTATATATATATATATATATATATATATATATATATCAAGATCATCCTTCTTCGCCAGTACTATATATGTGTGTGTGTGTGTGTGTGTGTGTGTGTGTGTGTGTGTGTGTGTGTGTTTGTGTGTGTGTGCATATTTGCGTATTTGTTGTGTCCAAGCAAAATAGTATAACAGTCTCATTTGCTGCTCCACTAAATTACGCGGCCGTAAACACAACCGTTCTGGTTGTCCGGTTGTCAAGAGGTAATGTGGTGACAAACACAAAGACATACACACACATAAATATATTTACATATACATACATACATATATATATATATATATGTGTGTGCGTGCGTGTGCGTGTGTGTTTATTATATATATATATATATGTACGATGGGCTTCTTTCAGTTTCCGTCTACCAAATCCACTCACAAAGCTTTGGTCAGCCCGAGGCTATAGTGGAAAACATTTGCCCTAGGTGACATGTCGTGAGACTGAACCCGGAGTCACGTAGTTGGGAAGCAAGCTTTTTGACACACATCTACACCGGGTGCGATGATGATGGTGATGATATATATATATATATATAAAAATATATATATATATATACACACATGAGGGTGTATGCTTGTGTACATTGTTGGCAAATACACAATACTTGCATACACGCACGTGTATAAACACAAACATATGCACCAGTACACACATTAAATCAAATTATTTATTTTTTTATTAATACGCCCTTTTTCAAACCTAGCCAGGCTCATGGGCCCGGTTTCCCGGTTTCTATGGCGTATGTGTTCCCCCCAGCCGGACGGGACGCCAGTCCCTCGCAGCGTTACTCAAGAAACAGGAAGAAGGAGTGGGAGTAAGTTGGGGGCGAAAGAGTACAAGAGAGTTTGCCACAACCCGCTGCCGCAGCCTCGTGGAGATCTAGGTCTTTTCGGTCAAAAAAAAACACACAACGCCCGGTCTGGTAATCGAAACCGCGGTACTCTGACTGCGAGTTCACTGCCCTAACCACCGGGCCATTGCGCCTCCACAAAACTTAAATTACGTATACATAAAGTTATACTTTATACACGTATACACGCAAACACGCGCACACATTCACACATATAAACAGAAACATGCATTTACACTCACACAGTACACTCAAGCGTACGCACACACACTCACACACACGTACAGACACAAGGCCACATACGCAAACACATGCTGATGCGTATATGCAGGTGCGTGCGCGCACGCACGCAATTTTATGTAAATACACATCCATGATCGCATGTACTTCCGCTAACGTGCAACGAACAGAAGCGTGCGTGTATACAGACACACACGTCTGCGCGCTCACACACACACACACACACACACACACATACACGCTCACACGCTCACACACACACGCTCACACACTCACACATTTACACACGCAGTTTGTGACAGGACTAAATGAACATGTACAATCGTGGACATATGTTTGTTCCACTCGTGTTCCACTTCACATCCTCACATTCAACAATCACCAAATGCACCTCCTTCTGTTCCCCCACTTTTCCCCCTCCTCCTCCTCCTCCTTCTCTTATTTCTCGTCAGAAACATCCACCAACACCACCATCATTGTTCATTACTCAATATCACTAACATCAGTGTCAACATCCGCATCGTCGACGTCTTCGTTGTCGTTATCATTACCAACAGCACCACTATCATCATCATCATCATCATCATCATCATCATCATCATCATCATCATCATCATCGTCGTCGTCGTCGTCGTCGCCGTCGTCGTCGCCGTCGTCGTCGTCGTCGTCGTCGTCATGCATTCCAACGTACACATACATATCTATGTGTGTGTATATACATATACATGTATGTATATATGTATGTATGTACGTGTGTATATGTATACATACACATACACACACTTACACACGCGTTCACACACATACACAAATATACACACACACATGCAAATGCATATAAGTATACGTTCATAGCTACATGTATTCGAAGTCGCTGTCAATACTACGCTAGATAAAGAATAATAAATTTGTACCGGACTAAATGTGATGGGTAATCCTCGAATTTGATGTAAAAATGTTTAGTAATAGCATAAACGCAAATAATAATAATAATAATAATAATAATAATAATATAATAATATATATACATATATATATATATATATATATATATATATATATATATATATATATATAATATATAATATATTGACATATATGAATGTACATTCAAAATAGCAACTTCACGTGGACAGAGTAGGGTATTTTTCTCCTTCCTTCTCCTTTGATCTCTCCCATGTCTCCTGCTTCTGAAGAAGAGCTATGCTCGAAACATAAGGCAACCACTCTTTCTTTCTCCGAACGTATACTTAATACTTTGCATATGCTACGTCCTCGTGTTGTTAATTTTTCTTGTCCTCTATATAAATATATATATATGTGTGTGTGTGTGTGTATTTATCAAAAAGGCAGCAAATATATCACAAAAGCTGTTACTCAGAGTTTCAATCTATATGTGTGTACGTGTGCATTCTGAATGTTCGTATCCATACTTATATATAAATAGAGACAGAAATACTGTTTTATACATATATATTCATGCAAGATTTGTCTAATTTTATACAATTATATATAAATATATATATATATAGCCAGTCTCATGGGCCCGGTTTCCCGGTTTCTATGGCGCATGTACTCCCCAGTTGAACGGGACGCCAGTCATCGGAACGTTACTCATTTTTGCCAGCTGAGTGGACTGGAGCAACTTGGAATGAAGTGTTTCGCTCAAGAACACAACGCGTCGGCCGGTCCAGGAATCGAAACCACAATCTTACGATCATGATGCTAACATCCTAACCACTAAGCCACGCGCCTCCATTAATATATATATATATATATATATATATGTGTGTGTGTGTGTGTGTGTGTGTGTGTGTGTGTGTGCGCGGGTGTGTGTGTGTGTGTGGTGTGTGTGTGTGTGTGTGTGTGTGCTTGTGTGTTTGTATGTATATATATACGTATACATACATTTCTAGATTTATGTTTGTATGAATGCCTCGGAACGATCTGCTTGTCTAGCTATCTATTTCACTCTCTCCCTCTCTTTATCACTCTCTCTCTCTCTCTCTGTCTCTCTCTCTCTCTCTCTGTCTCTCTCTCTCTCTATATATATATATATACCACGTAAATGTATATATGTATATACATACATATATCTATATGTATATATACATATATCTATATGTATATATACAACCACACATACACACATTCTCACAGTCACACACACATATACATATATATAAGTTGTAATAGTTATGAGTACTGTCACGTACGCATATACGTACATTTTCATGCATGTTTGTCTCCAAGTATATAATTCAATAAAACGGTAATTATAGAAGCTAATCACACGACCAGAAATGTTTTATGGGTGAGATGAGGTCAGTAGGCTGCTTGTTTATATATGTAATAACAAAACTGTACGAATTAATCTGTAATGACAAACGATAAAAAATACGTCTCATTCAACTGTTCCTGTTTTACTTTGATGTGCTAAGTTAAGCTGGACCCTAGAGATTCAACATTCATATACACCACAGTCAGTTAGGACCCGTTGTTCTTATAACATTTTACTACTTCACGCAAAGTTTTAAACAAACGTACATGTATGTATGTACGTATGTATGTATGTATGTATGTATGTATGTATGTATGTATGTATGTATGTATGTATGTATGTATGTATGTATGCATGTATATGTATGTATGTACGTAGGCGTTTCATGCCACTGGAGAAAGTGTCAGTTTCTAACCTAGATCCAAGGCTCCTTCATTTGAATTTCAACTACATCAAACTGGGTATTTGTGCATGTCTGTGTATATGAGTACGATATCTGGTCCCACTACTGGGGCATTTTTCTATGTTTTGTTTTATATATGTATTCTCCTGCACATCTTTGCATGGCTAGACACATCTATATGTACTTAAAAGTTAAGCTTTTGGGAAGTTTGACTTATTTTGATAGTTCCTTTGGTATTTTGTATATGCAACCTTGTAATTATCTTTCTCCTTTCTGCCTTTGTAAATCCTAACTTCTCAAGATTTGTGCTGAAGCATTTTGTTATATATATATATATATAAATCTGATCTAGGAGAAATTTGAACTCAGAACGTAGCGACGGGCGAAATTTTGCCCGGCGTGCTAAGCATTTTGCTAGCTCGCCGCCTTCGTAATAATAATAATAATAATAATAATAATGATAATGATAATAATAATAATAATAATGATAATAATAATAATAATAATAATAATAATAATAATAATAATAATAATGATAATAATAATAATAATAAAGAATAATGATTTACATCCTGAAAAATGTTACATGCGTACATGCTGTCACGTTTTATGTTAACTCGTTTGTTTTATGCCACCAACTTTAGTTGTTTGTCCTCCGTACAAAAAACCATTCTACATCGCTTCTCCATCTCCGAACTGTGTGCCCCTCTGCATCAACCATTGTATTCGCGTTTACTCACCAGCCAAGTCACTCTACTGAAACAATTCAAATCTGACAATTGATCGTTTATAAAGATCGTTTGAATTTATTAGAGAAAGGTATAATCGATTGGTTTGAACCCCTGTACTGATGTTGTAAGATCTTGGAGAAGATGAAAGGCAACAACATGAATCTCTCTCTCTGAACCCTTTTGTTGTCGTTATTCAATAATTTCGTACTAAAGTCTTTACAATCTTCTTAAATATCTTCGCCGCTTCTCTCTTCGTCCCACTTTCTCATATTGTTATAAATCAACAAATATATAATGAGAAATATATTCGATGTGATCGATCCCAACTCTTAATTCAGAAACGTCTTATGGCTGAACGAATCAGTTATAACTCATGGGATTTGAAATATAAACGCTGTGGTTTGAAATTATATACAAGCCGTTTAGGTACTCCGTGGTATCATTTTGTCTCAACAACTTCAATTGGAACTGGCACAGTGGTTAGAATGAGAGTGTCTAACAGTCGGATTTAGTGCGTGGCAATGTTCAGTTTGGTCCTGACTCAGTTTTATAAATATATAAAAATAATTATTACTAGCGGGACCCGTGGAAATACTTCTGTGTAGGTCAACATATTCGAAAACATTGTATTGATATACAAAACGCAAGCAAGGAATTTCATAACATTGCTTTGAAATCCTAACATCCACAGCTATTTGGTAAGGTTGTTTCCCTTTAATTTCCTCTGTCTGTCTGTCTCTATCTATCTATCTATCTATCTCTGTCTATCCGTCTCTCTCTCTCTCTCTCTCTCTCTCTCTCTCTCTATATATATATATATATATATATATATATATATATATTATATATATATACATACATACATATATATATATATATATATATATATATATATATACATGTCTATCTATCTACTTATCTATCTGTCTGTCTGTTTGTCTGTGTGTCTATCTATTCTCAGGATTGTATTGCACGTTTTTTCGCCCTTATTTATAATTTAATTAATGCATATACGCAATTATTAGTAACTAGTTAATCAATAGTTAAAAAATTGGTACTTTTACTCTGCTTGTTCCGTGCGTATAGTTGTGGCAATTTCTCGAAGGATTACACTTATAATGCAATTTTCTATTCTGGATTGAGGCATCCCAATTTAATTTATCTTAGTCTTGTAAGAGTTTTAAATAAAGTCCAGAATTTAGATAGATGGGCGCTGGGAGTTTTAACTTGGACCCTGAAAAAAGTAGGTAATAATTCGTGCAAAACTTGATGCTGAGCCAACAGCTTATAAGTTGTTATTTACTTTAATTCGTTGAGTTAATCTATCTGCTAAATGAGAATTCAGTATAGAACAAATATTATGATGTCTGCTTTAACATCCGACGTTAGTTCAACCAAGCGATTTACAGGTGCACCTCAATTAGTTAGCGTACATGTATATTTGTATCCAGTGTAGTCGGAAGGTCAAAATTTCACTTGTATTATGTTCACTAAATCTGAGCTGATCTATTCCCAGTATTTTGATATCAGCAAACATTTATGCTTTCCTTGGTTAGAACAATGAAAAATGCGATATGTAATAATAATGATAATAATAATAATAATAATAATAATAATAATAATAATAATAATAATAATAATAATAATAATAAGGATCTCAAACCAAGATAGACAGCAAGGTCATATGCTGTTTATCTTGCTAGGAGATCACTATGTCGCGCATACATGGTTGTGATGCATGTACCTAGTGTACTCTTATCAGATGGGTAGTCATGATGGGTATACTGGGCTTCGCATATTTTACCCCAGTGTCACTTTGATGGCATGCACTCTTTCATACTACTACTACTACTACTACTACTACTACTACTACTACTACTACTAATAATAATAATAATAATAATAATAATAATAATAATAACAATAAAGATGCACCACATGTGCTATATAGTTGATGATGCATGCCACTTTGACCCATGAATATTCAAGAAGGAAGGCGAAAAAATAGATAAATACAACCCTCTTAATTACGTAATAGCCCGGCTATGGAAAATGACGAAGATGAAGATAATGCCAATTATTGTTGGGTCCTTGAGAACTGTATCAGAAATTGGAACAGAGTGCAGATTAGAACTGTTAAAAAAGGTTTGCCTCCTTGTCACGGCCAGAATAAGCAGGTATTAGCTGAAAAGAACAGATAGCATGGTACCGTAGGCTGCAAGTAGCAAACACGATGCGCATGCTGCAGTTGTCGTTGTGGTTGTTGTTATCATCATCATCATCATCATCATCATCATCCTTATCATCATCATCATCATCATCATTATCATCATCATCATCATCATCATCATCATTATTATTTTATGTTGACTTTAGCTTTGTATTTGTACAAGTTGACTCCAAGTCTCACCCAGAGATCTCAAGAGACAAGTTAGAAGTTCAAGTTGGTATTATGCCTAGCGTGTCATATATTTGGTTTTGCACATAAAGAATGTTTAAGAAAACAAGAAAATTATAAGTTTGTTTTAAAATTTGAGATTATATAGACAGTATTTTACATAGGATATGGGCATTTTCCATTAGCACTATCTTTTGAATTTCTGCCATTTTAGGGTTTCCTGGTATCCGAGCTAGGTAGGAATCAGCCTCTTTTGCTATCATTCATAGGGCACCTATGAAAACAGGTATTGTTTTACTCTTGAGGCTCCACATTTTGCCAATTTCTATTGCAAGATCATTATACTTGCTCAGCTTTTGGTAGGTCTTGACAGATACACTTATGTCGATTGGGACAGTCATGAGGAGGCATGTATTTTATCTGGAGTCTTTCAATATTCGCATCTGGTCTATTCGCATCTATCTCTCTGTCAGTTTGAACGGTGAAGTTCCAGAGGAGTGAGATGTGATCATTTATTATTATTATTATTATTATTATTATTATTATTATTATCATTATTATTAATATTAATATTATTATTATAGTCTTAATTATATTAGAGGATACACGAAGCACCAGCTTGCTATATATAAATGTGTATTAGAAGCAGCGGTACTGTTGTAAGTATTATCGAGCGCATGTGCTCAATGTACGCGCTCCTCTTGTTCGACAGTAGGCTGCGATTTAGTGCGATGAGGAAATCTCCCTCAAAGTGGCGAGCTGTCTCGACGGTCTAAACACCCAGTGCTATGAGGGAGTCGTCTCCAAAGCGCTATGCCGCAACGAATCGGAGAATAAGCAAAACACATACATTAAGTATGTGCGGTCGATAATGTTTGCAACATTATCGCTGCTTCTAATTCTTATTTGAAGTTAACCGTACGGTACATCGTCGTAGCACACCAGCGAATGGTTTTCACTTTATCTGTATATAGTCATAGACAGGCGAGATTCAGTTCGCCTCCGATTCAATACAGATATGTAATGTTGATAAGCCACAAAAAAGGCGATATATAGATATCCATCACTCTTGTATGGGATTTGACGCGAGTTGTCTCGCCTGTCTATGAAGTTGAGGTGCTTTAACAATCAACGCTTTGAAGGAGCCATCCCCACCGCGCTAAACCACAGCCTGCCGACATACAAGCAGAACATAACATATATTGAGTATGTGCGGTCGATAAAGTTTGTGTGTGTGTGCGTGTGTGTGTATGTATGTGTGTACGTGTGTGTATAAGAATGTTTTAAACCCCAAAGCATCGCTATTGAGCAAGTTAGTCGAAATTCTGAAGGTGGGAATGGATGGTCAGTTCGCACTTAGTTGAAGCTTCTCTGACTTTAATTACAACACGATATGTCGAAATATATTTTAAAAATACTGACATGTGATACTTCTCAGATATAATAATAACCCAAGTGGTTCCTACAGCAGTCTTCAACTCCGTCTAACTGATGGGAGACAAGTTCATTTGTTTTCACAATACTCTGTAGAATCCCTAATTCAGGTTAAATGAGTTATTTGGTTTGAAATGCTGGTTTATATGAGAGTCGGAGAACCAAAAGACAGTAATTGTTTTCGTTTTGGTATAGTGTGGAGGTGTCTAATCTAAATGGGACTGAAAATTCACATCAATAAAATGCCTGACATATGACAAGTATGGAGTGCTTCAATATTTTAAATAGACACTGCGTTGATTGTCACCCTGTAGAAATAAAGTTATTTACTACATGTATATGACAAAGAATCCCAGACCGTCACTCATCGCCCTAATTGAGGTTAGATTTCGAAAAGCAGGGTTACAAAATTTGAAGTACAACTGAAGAGATAAATAACTGCAGCTGTAAGTCACCAGTGTAAATTACTGATTATCGGTGAAGATTATGGATCTTCAACCGTAAGGCAATTTCTGGTGATTTATCATGTGAACAAGAAGTGGAAAATATCCAACATTCTAATAGACCTGGTTCAAAAATTTATTGTTCTCAAAGCAAGAGGACACTGGGGCCTTCTTGCCAAAATCACTACAGACAATGCTTATTTTTCATACTGCTCCACATACTCGAAAATATGTTCTTTTTCTATCACTCCAACCTCATTAATTAGACAATTACAAAGCCCGTTCTCTTAAATCTGTATGTTGTTCCGTACTTATGAAGCGCCTGACAAATGAATTTAGTCCTTGAAGACTACTACATTAGTTCCTTAAGATGTCATGGCAGAAACGTTAACGAATCGGGTGAAATGTTTAGCGGTATTTCGTCTGCCGTTACGTTCTGAGTTCAATTTCCGCCGAGGTCGACTTTGCTGGGTCGATAAATTAAGTACCAGTTACGCACTGTAATATACTTAATCCCTTTGTCTGTCCTTGTTTGACCCTTCTATGTTTAGTCTCTTGTGGGCAGTAAAGAAATGCGATTCTTTGAAATTTGAGGATACATCCTCACTAAAAACTGAAGTCATAAATTGTGATCAGTTTTAATGTCTATGTCACGAAGACACTGGAAATGATTTTAGACTGTAAGGCTTCAAAAGAAAATTAGGTTATACAGGAACTACTTTATTTGGTTCATGATCTGACTAATACTGTTGTCAATAATGAATGAAGACAATCTTGTAGAATAGATGACTGTAGATGACTCTGTAGCTACTGTTCATCACAATATTGGCTCAGAAATAGACAGCAGATGATTGTCAGTCTCGAGAAAGGAAAAAATGGAAGATAGCAGCAATGAAAATGAGAAAACTGTAGTAGAAAAGAATCTCTATTGATAAGTTTGTACAGTTGACAGGTGAAGTGCTAAAGGGTCTAGAACAATGCAGTTTTATAAATGAACAAGAAAGATTGAAGGTTTTCATGCTGCAGGATAAATTAATCAGAATAAGACTAAAATATATCGAGCAGCTGAATTTGCATACGTTAAAAATAAGCAGCTAAAACCCGCGCAGCGGAAGAATAAACGTTTCAGAATATAGTGCTTTCAAAATAAGGCGGCAAACTGGCAGAAACCTTAACACGCCAGGCGAAATGCTTAGCCGTATTTCGTCTGCCGCGCATGTGTTCGTGAAGTAAGAATGGCTGTTTCGTGGTGTTAATATTGTTAACAACTGTTGTTTCTTGTTAAACTGTTGAATAACTTAACTGTTGGAGTTTTCAATTGAAAACACTTAGTGCTTGTGGTAGCACGCGTTGTTCATTCCCCCTTTGGGGGGAAGAATGTCGTCTAGCATGGAGCCTACCGTTGGAGCAGAAATACTTGTTTCTCCTGTTGAGAGGAGGAAATACATGTCCGGCGAGGAGCCAACTACAGACAAGGAAATAGGGGTTTCCCCCGCTACAAGAAGGAATAGCAGAGAGGATAATATATTTGATATTTTTGGAGATGTGTCTGAGAGCTCGTCAGAACTTTCACCAGAAGAGTTTCCGACTTTGCCAGAGAACAAAGCATTGTGTCGAAGAGAATAATTGATGTGCCTAGCATCCAGATAGAACCAAAAAATGGAAAAAAAAAGTTTTGCGTTGGCTGCTGGGGGTGGAACCCAGATACTGTCGACGAATAAAAGCGAAATTATGAAATACAGCAAAATGATGGAAATAAATGACAACAGTGTGAAAATTGAACCTCCGCAAAAGTTATTACAGGAAGAAAAGCAAAAAACAATAATTTTCAAAACATATTGTCTACAAAATAGAAAAATTGAAAGAATGTCAGAAGAGAAAATAGAAAAGTGCTTAAAGCCAATATTGGGCGACGTAGTATTTCTGAGAAGAGGAAAAAAATTCGGAACGGTGGAAGTAAGGTTCACCAATAAAGAAATAGCACACAAGAACTCAGTAGTGGAAACGTTGAAAACGAACGACGTGGAGTTAATACCCTATTATATGGGGGATGAGGACGTCGCGAATAAAAATTACAAGGGTCCCGCCAGAGGTCGAACCTATGTGGTTGTTGGCGGCAGTCCTAATCAAAGAGGTAGAAAAAATTACTCTCCTCCAGGCTACCGCTACGGAAAACCCACGCTGGGATGGTAAAACAATAATCTTCTCATTCAAGCGGACCCTAAAATAATTCAAACAATTCCTGAGACAATTGAGGTAGGGGAGGAGAACCTCGTGGTGTTTGTTGAGGGCCGAAAACCTCGATGTTTTTTATGTGGTCAATTAGGCCACATTCGAAGGAACTGCAAGGAAAATGAAGAAGAGGAGGAAGAGGAGAAAAAAGACAAAGAGGAAGAAGATAAAGAAAGAAACAGATGAGAAAAAAACAACAAACAAAGAAAAATACAGCCAGCAACCCAGCCGAGAGCGGCGACTACTACAGAACAACGACCAAAAAAGACTGCCAGAAGAGAAAAAAGAAAAAAAAGGCATAATAGCCGTATACACTAAAGATACTGAGCTCATGAGAGACATTCAACTCATAAAGACTGTAAAAAAATTGATAACCTTTCAGAGGAATTTATCAATTACGACATATATGAAGTCTCAAATAAGACTTATAGAATTCTACAAAATAAGTACAGAAAGACTGTATCTTCATTGAGATTAGATTTTAACAAGTCGATATTTCATGGATTACCAGCTCCGATCCCGCGAGAAAAGGAAAAGGTGGAGATCCCCCTCCACCTGATAATTCTGTGTCGGTGGTGAGACGGGATTTTGACAAATCTATTTCCCAAGACCGTCCACCTCCGACCCTGGATAAAAAAAAGGTGGAGGGTCCCCTCCACCGGACAATCCTGATTAAACAGGTAAGTGATGGCTATTCACATTGGTTGTTTAAATGTTCATGGCCTGTTGTCAAGCTGGAAGCAAGGACGCTTTCTGAATGACATCAGGTCGAGAAATTTGGATGTAATTGTTGCAACGGAAACCCGGGTGAAGGGGCCAAGAGATCTGCTCCCCCTCCTGAACGGCTACGAGAAATACGTTTCTCCGAGTCGGGGGAGGGGGGGTGGGGTGTTGGTCCTACTAAAAAGAAACCGGGTAGCCGAGAAAAAGTTGGTTTTTTCTGACCCAGAAGGCAGGCTGGTCGTTCTCGACTTGACATTCAGTTGTGGCAAGACAATCAGGCTGGTCGCTATTTATGCACCAAACATTATTGGCCCGCAAACTGAATATTTTCGTGGCCTAGGAAAGTTCCTAGCCACGTCGCATTCACTAGTAGTGTTAGGAGACTCTAATACAATATGTGCAGCACACACAGATTGTGTTGGCTCAAACTCGAACATGAACAGAAAATGTAACACAGGCTTTCGGGATCTGCTAAGTCAATTTCAGCTAGCAGATCCATATAGGTTGGAGCACCCGAACACTCCACAGTGGACGTGGTCAAATAGTGACGGGTCTACCAGAACATATCTAGATAGGATTTTAATTAGAGAAAAAGATAAGTCCATAGTTGAGTGTCCACAGTTTTTTCTAGTCAGCTACAGTGACCACAAGATGGTTACCTGTAAACTGACGGTAGATAAGTTGCATAGACAGGGATCTGGCTACTGGAAACTCAATACGTCCCTTTTGGCGATTGAGGAGTACAGAAAGCGGATCAAGATGTTAATACAGAGGGCATTAACAGGTACCATCATTAATAACAAATGGTGGTACGCCCTAAAAAGAGCCATCAAATATGAGTCTATTAGGTTTAGCATAAGTTTAGCTAAGAAGGGACGTAAAATAGGAGATGGTCTAGTTAAGGAACTAGAAGAAGCCTGGAGGACTGGTAATACAGACCAAGCGAGGGTGAAAAAGACTGGAGTTAAACCAGCATCTTGAAGCCCACCACATGGGAAGTATTACCAGAGCTAAGTTACGTGCAATGGGAAGTGAAGGAATCAAAGCCGCTGGATGGGCCCGAGTGGTGGAAGCTCGGCAAGGAAATAGTTCCTCTATTCGGTCTTTGACGAATCAAAATGGTGTCTTGATAAACGAACCCGAGAAAATGTGTGAGGTCTTTCGGGAGTACTTCGCCCAGCTGTTCGGGGGTGACGGCGGTCCTGGTGGTGGGAGAGCCCTCGAGGACTTTCTTACCGGGCTGCCGTGCCTCTCGGGGTCGGATGCGGAGTCTTGCGAAGGGCCAATCACACTTGAGGAGGTGATGGAGGCTTTGGCCGATTGTAAAGCGGGTAAGTCACCGGGACTTGATGGTCTTCCGTACGAGCTGTATAAATGTATGCCAGACTTGTTCGGGCAACTACTGACTGACGTGTACGCGAACTGGAAACAGAATGGGTTTATCCCCAGATCTGTGCGCCGGGGAGTAGTGACGTTGGTCAGAAAGGACCCGGATAAGGGGGACGTTCTAGAGAATTTCAGGCCCATCACTCTGTTAAACGCAGAAGTGAAGATTTTGGCCAAGGTTCTAGCAAAAAGGTTGGCGCGTGTCGCGAATGGTATAGTCGGGGAGGCACAGACATGTGCCATCCCAGGCAGAACCATTCAGGATACCCTCCATCTTATTCGCTATACCATAGAGAGGTTTGGTAATAAATCTGGCAAAGGTGGGGCATTGGTGCATTTGGACCAGTCTAAAGCTTTTGATAGGGTTGACCATCGATACCTAGCGACTGTACTTGCGCGGTTTGGCCTGGGCCTTGGCTTCCTCGGGTGGTTTATCGCTTTGTACCACAACATTGACTCGATAGTTCGGGTGAACGGTTTCCTTTCGAAGCCGTTCTGCATCAGACGCTCGGTTCGTCAAGGATGTCCGCTTTCACCACTTTTGTATGTGATGGCTCTCGAGCCATTACTGCAAAGGTTGAGTGGCATCCCGAGAGAACCAGGACTAGAGGAGTTTGTTACGGCTTTCGCGGATGATATCACTATCAGTGTAACCACAGTGGTACGCCTACGTGAAGTAGGTAAGACTATTGAGGCTTACGAGGAGGTAGCAGGAGCAAAGATTAACCGGGAAAAGTCGGTCGGCTTGCAGCTCGGCACCTGGGTTGGCAAGTCGATGCCTTCAGACAGTGTTGTTAGGCGCTGGACGGAGGGACCGGTTAAGTTGCTGGGAGTCTGGTTTGGACCAGGCCTCCAGATAGAGAAGAACTGGACGGAGGTATTGAGCAGGTGGCTGCAGTAGTCAAGACTTGGTCTTGGCGGTGGCTATCCCTGAAAGGGAGGGCGGAAGTGGCCAATGTGTTTATCGCATCGGTCATTACCTACCGCCTGACTTCGTGCCCTGTCCGGATTCGTGGTTGATCAGGTTGGAGAGACAGCTCTTTCGCTTTTTGTGGAAGGGCAGGTCGCCACTTGTGAAACGCTCTGTCTGCTGTCAAAAGCCTTTAAATGGAGGTTTAGGGATGCCTTGGTTAATGATGCGCAGACATGCGTTGAGGTTGAGGCACCTCTGGATTCTCCTGGATAGTGAACGGGTGTGGTCTCCGCTGGCCAGACAAATGTTCCCTGAGTTCAAGAGTTTTTGCGAACAGGAAGCCTGGTGTTCTCGTAGACCGAGGTCGAGTGAGTGGCATAAAGAGTGCCGTAAGGCCCTCTTGCTGTTCCGGCGCTCGGGCAACGCCAGCGGTGGGGGTTCCACACGGATTTTATATAGTGGGTTGGTAGAGTCTGAATGCGACGATGGCCTGGGGTCGACTCTAGGTCTCGGATTTATTCAACTGGACAGCTTGTTTCTTCGTACATTCGGGTTGAGAACGTTGGACAACTTCCAAAAGTCCTTAACCTGGCAATGCTACAGAGGTGCCTTGCCCGTTTGGGATAAACTCGCAAGACATGGTAAACGTCAGTCGCCGACCTGTCCAAGATGCGGTGGGGACAGGGAAACCGTCCCTCACGCTATTGTTCAGTGTCCGGAGATAACTGAAATGTGGGCTTATGCTGAACATCTGTTGTCGGCGAAGGAAGAGTACGGCTGTCGACTGAGTCAATTATAAAAATTGACCCACCGGGAGTTCTAACGAACGAAGGTAAGAATTGTTTTCTCACGGTTGTAGCAATAGCAAAAGAGGCTGTATGGAATACTAGGATAAAAGGAATTAAGACAGGCAACTTTATCTCTGGTGACGATTTACGATCCTTTTTTTTCTTTTCATTTGAAAAGGAAACTGTGGCTGGAGAAGAGGTGTCTGTTAGAGTGTACGTTCCAAAAGAGATGGAAGTATGTTGCACGAGTGTTGTGCGTGCAAGGAACCGTGTGAATAGACGTGGAAAAAAAAAAAAGGAAAAATAAAAAGGTATCAGCGGTAGATCGGGGCTTGTGGGATCGGAGCGTAACTTGATCATCGCTTCATTTGTAGTGTTTTGTACTGTGTATTCCATTCGATTTTTATGTATTGTATTTTATTTTTGATGTCACATTTATGTAAAATCATATCGATTCACTGATCCCATCAGTTGTACTGTCCATATCTATGTTTGGCCCCGGTGGGCAATAAAGAAATTCGTATTTCGTCTGCCGTTACGTTCTGAGTTCAAATTCCGCCGAGGTCGACTTTGCCTTTCATCCTTTCGGGGTCAATAAATTAAGTACCAGTTTACACACTGGGGCCGATGTAATCGACTTAATCCGTTTGTCTCTCCTTGTTTGTCCCCTCTGTGTTTAGACCCTTGTGGGTAGTAAAGAAATAGGTATTTCCTCTGCCGGTCCGCCGAGGTCGACTTTGCCTTTCATCCTTTCGGGGTCGATAAATTAAGTACCAGTTACGCACTGGGGTCGATGTAATCGACTTAATCCGTTTGTCTGTCCTTGTTTGTCCCTTCTGTGTTTAGCCGCTTGTGGGTAGTAAATAAATATATAGTGCTTTCAAAATCCATTCAACCAAATGAGTTAACACTGTTTCTGAAGAACATATTGTGTCAATGTCATAACCAGTTCCAAATGTCTTGGACACATTTCGTGGTGAAAGTGATGATTCCGAAGCAAAAGCTTCATTATACGTAACTCATTAATCATGCAGTTCCATTTTGCTTCTAATTTAATATTTTCTGTTTCTCTTATTAAGGTTCTTAATCATTTAAGGGTATTTTTTGAGGGTATGTTGAAGTGGTTACTTGTTGGGTAAGATATATGTTCTTGTTGAACGAGCGGTTCTCCGTCAGAGTCACAAATCCAGCAGTTCGATTCTCTCTCAATGATGCCGAATTAGTAAAATCTGTATGTATGTATGTATGTATGTATGTATGTATGTATGCATGTATATGTAAGTATATATGTATGTATGTATCTATCTACATAGATACATACATATGCATGCATACATGCATACATGCGTAAATACATACATGTATGCATACACGCATACATACATACACACATGCATACATACATACATACATAAATACATATATACATACGAATTTACTAATATATATATATAGATATAGCTAGTTAGATAGATAGATAGATAGATAGATAGATAGATACACACATACATACATACATACATACATACATACATACATACATACGACTGAGATCAGAACCGCTCCCAGTCCCCTACAGGCGCGAGCCGTATGATGACGCTGCAAGTACCGGTCACGCCCGCTTGGCGTCTGTGTTCGCTGATTGCCTGCTGGCTCTCAGTGACGACGCTTCGGCTGAGAGCTGGAACGAAATAGAGAGATGTGTCGAGAAATGTGTGTGTGTGTATACATACATACATATATATATATATATATATATATATATATATATATATGGCCACGCAAACACACACATACACATATATATATATATGACTCCAGGTCAGCAGCGTCACTCGGGCGCATCACAGATTCCGCATAAGACACATGCCGGCTCGAAGAATTTCACATTTTTCCGCTTTATTTCTAGCCCCAAATGGCTTATTTGTATATCTGGTACTATGTCTCTCTCCAGTTACAAGTTACGGGTAAAAATAAAGCAACCTTGCAAAACACAACTGATTTTGCACACAGACGCGCAGAATAACGGCAATCAAATAACGACAGCTGAGTGCGCACCAAACATCAGCGATGTACTTCTGACAAGAGATGCCGGATCTTTTCATTTTGAAGGCCAGATTTTCCTAGTTAACTAAAAAATTTGAAACTTCGTATACTGGTAGAATGTGTCAAAAGAAAACATTATTGTAAACAAAATTGAAAACAAAATTGTTATTCGTAACTTAAACGTAGTTTAATTTTTACGAATTTTAACCAATGAAATCGCAGCATTCGAGCTCAAATTATTTACCTCTTCTTCTGTCTTCTACATGTGCTAGAAATAACAGCTATATCTCTTAAATCGATTAATTTCGTCGCCCAATAAAAAAATATTAACGATATTTTTTGAATATTTTCTTTATTTTTTTTTACCGAAAAGGCTTCTCCCATGGTTTTGAAGGGCCAGAAACAACACAAACAAAACAATAATATGCCTAAATCGGTCTCGAGTTTTTGCGTGGAGTGTGAGTAGTATTGTAAAAATTTGCGAAATATTTTTTCATAAAAGGATGCTCCCAGCTTGTCGGAAGCTGTGATATAAATTGGGAAAAAAAATTCTCGACACCAGTGCGTAATTGGTACTTAAAAGCTGGACTTCAAAATGAAAAGATCCGAGCTGCCAACTAACCTTTTACACCTACCAGGCTCATTCGTAATAGCCCGAGTTGCTGGGTAATTTTTCGTCCCTTCAAGAATATTGTAGAACGAAAACTTTTCATAGATTGGAATTTAAATCCCAATCTCTATAGAAATTTTATTTTTTAAAGAAAACATTTAATTTGAATTACTTTTAATTTTTACGATTATAGATAACAGCAGGGGCTGTAACTTTTGAGCCTGAGTCAGGCGCGTGTGAATGATATCGAGACAAGGTCTTCTACGGGTGATTTTTTTGGACACAGGGCACCTCTAAGACAACCGCCAGACGCCCAAAGAAAATAAATGAACTGCTACCTAGCTAAATAAAAGTAGCCCGAGTTATTTGGCTGAAAATACTTACTTCAAATCAGCGTTGGCAGAAATTAAATCAGCTAGCAAATCACGTTCAATTTACTAAATTTATACTTGGGCTAAGTCCGAACAGCCCGAGTGCCGATATATATATATATATATATATATATATATAGACATGCAAAAAGTAATTAGACACCTTTAATTTTCAAAATCTTTTATTTAATACGCAAAGCGAACAATTGAAACGTAATCGATAGGTAAAACTACATACTTTAGTATTTAGTTGACATTCACTTTGCAGTTTTTAATTCAGAAACTCTTTTTGGGATTGAACTGATGAGCTTTGTGGTTGTCTCTTGTGGAGTTTCTGGCCACTTTTTATGCAACGATCGAAACAGTTCATCTTGAGATTTAGGTTTCTGTCGAGTTTTTCGTATAGCTCTATCTAGTATGTTCCAAAGATTTTCAATTGGGTTCATGTCAGAAGATTGGCTCGGCCAAGGAAGCTTTTTTATCCCATTTTCAGTCAGCCATTGTTGATTCCTTTTCACTTTGTGGCATGGAGCCCCATCTTCCATGAATAAAAACTCATTTTTTTGTTATGTTATCGAGTATATACATCGGACGTAGTCCTTGCTTAAGTATTTCGATGTATTTTTCAGAGTTTATGGTTCCAACACATTCGATCAGCTCAAAACGATCGTTGCTGGTGACAGCTACCCATACCACCATGTTTCACAGTTGGTTGGAATCGTTTGAAATCAAAGTTTTGATTGAGAAACCTCCAGACCCAAACACACCCGCTGTCTGAAAATAAGGCAAATCTGGATTCATCTGAGAAAATCACTCTATCCCCAAATGAACTAGATTTTTCTGAGATCGCCTTAGCCCATTTTTTCTTTTCGTGATATTAATTGGTTGAACGAGAGGTTTTCTTCTACCTGCTCGTCCATAATACCCAAGCTTATGCAGATATGTAACACACGCTCTTCGACTAACTTCTAGCTGTTTTGCACTGTGAGAAGCCTTCGAACGGGGTTCGTTTTTCCACAATTCTCTTCAAACAGCGAAGCTCCCCTTCCGAGGGCCCAGGTCGGCCTGGCCGAGAATCTGTTGATTCTTTTCTTTGGATTTTGCATTGCACTATAATTCTATTAGCAGTAGCAAGTGGAATTTGAAGATTTTCGGCAATTTTTCGCTGGCTAAGTCCCGCATCAGATTGCCCAACAATACGACTTCTTTGAAAATCTGACATTTCTGCTGAATTTTTTGTGCGTGCCATGGTTACTTCGCAAATGTTTAATATAATGGAACCTGGAATGAAAATGAATAATTGCATTGTAAATTCTACACCACTGAAAGCATATTAAAACGCTTAGATCAGAGACTTTGAAAATTAAAGATGTCTATTTACTTCTTGCATGTCTGTATATATACATAAACATACATACATACATGCATGCATACATACATACATACATACATAAATGCATACACACACACACACATACATATATATATATATATATATATATATATATATATATATATATTACATATAAATTTTCTTAAGAAACGCATAAAAAGCGTGGAAATGCTTGAGTCAAACCCGAGACGCTAGACAAGTAAAGATATAGAGAAGTTCAACTCAGGCAGACTACGATTGGTGTATACATATACGGGTGTAATATGATAGAATTGTCTAAAGCATATATTGATACATTTAAAATATAAAGATATAGAAATATAAAAATATGCAAGGACAAATAAATATATAGATATATAAGCATAATAGAGTATAGATAAAAATATAGATAAGAATAATGAAATATAGAAAGACATTTCTTTTAAAAATTCAAAATAAATGTATTAAAACCATTTAATACACTTCTAGTGCAAATACTATTTTTTTCTTTTTCCCCTGATGATGGGGGCACTCCTTGGAATTGAATCGTAAGACTCACATGTACTCTTTGAATGAACTCTAGAAACAATCTTCGGAATACTTCATTTCCGTTAAATATGGTACCAAAAACTCTTTTTTAAAATCTATTACTCCCTCTATTCCATATTTTTCACATTCATATATATATGTTTATATTTCTATATCATTATATTGTGAATGTATTAATATATATATATAGGTGGTGGTGGGGAGAATTCGCAAAAGCATAAATGACGAAGACAGGTGGTGTAGACAACAAACAGATGTATTAGTATAATGCTCGGGAAGTGAAAAAGTCTTTCACGTTTCGAGCCTTACGCTCTTCCACAGAAAGGAACACAGAAAGAAACAAGGATAGAAAATAAAGAATGTGTAGTGGCTAGCGATCTATCATGGCGAATGCCATATATATATATATATATATATATTATATATATATATATATATGCGATGGTTTTGTTTTCTTTCTTTTTCTTTTTCTTTTTTTTTTCTTTTGGTAAGCTGTGTCCATTTTTACAATTCTGTAAAAGATAATATTTTATAAGCTTAACGCTTATAAGCGATCACTATGTAATGACTACAGAAAATAGTCTAATATTGGGACATATACGCCCTCGACGGAAAAAAGTAGGGTTTCTGTACGCATGGGACCCGAACCCACAGCTCTTTGCGGGAGGTCTTTGAATTATGAATAACTAGATAGCTGATTGTTGTAGTAACAGCAATAGTAGTATTAGTAGTAGTAGCAGAAGTTGTTATTGCTGTTTTATGCCAGTTAGATTCTCATAGACATTCCTCCCACGACTTGTCATCTTTTCCTTGGTCTATTATATTGACCACAATGTTTACGTCTTTTTCAAGACACCAGCAGTGTAATTTGAGGATAATTAGGCTACCATTTCTTGCGAGCCGGATTACCACGTAGGTGTTTCTTTTTTGTTGATTAACCCCGTAGAAGCCCTAAATTAACCCTAATCAATCAAATGTATTTTCAAAGAATACTGGCAATGAACATTCCATGGTTTTTGTATAACCTTGACTATCACATCGTCCTTGAATTTCATGACAGAACGAGTGTCTTATAAATGGATTTTTGACTGCGATTTCTAGACGGTTGAGAGGTCACTCAGAAGCTTTCTCTATAAACTCTTTAAATAGAGAGTTAGCCAGATGAATGGGTGTGGTTGGTGGTATTAGAAGTCATACTGACATCTGCAATATTGGCAACTCAACACCGCCAATCCATTTTATGATCCTGTATGAAGAGATAGCAAGACACGCCAAGCCAAAGGCAAGCCAAGTTTTCGAGATTTTTTTCTTATCGTTGAATGAATGGGTAGAGTGAGTGAGAAAGAAAACAAACAATGAAAAATAAAATATAATGTGTTGTTTGTTAATTGTGAGCCACCCAGGCGCTACATGAAACTCTTGCCAATATAGATTGAAAAACATACAGTTATTTGTGTGGAACAGGCGAGAAGAAAATACTGAAGAAAAGGAAATACAACGGAAATGAGAGACGGTTGGAGTGAGAAAAAGAGAGGGAAAGAGATAGTGAGAGAGAAAACGAAAGAGAGACAGACACAGAGACAGAGACAGACAGAGAAAGAGAAAGCAAGAAAGGAAAACAGACAGAGTGAGTAATTGGTAAGAGGAAGGAGAAAATCGAGATTTGAAAATAGAGAGAGAAAGATTAAAGAGAAAGAGAGAGAAAGGGGGGAAGGTAGAATGAAAGTTTGATTGTGAAAATAAGTAAGCAAAGAGACGGAGAGTGTTAGAGAGAGAGAGGGGGAGGGTTAGATAAAAGAGAGAAGTTAGAGAGAGAGAGCAAAAATGTATGCAAGAGTGATAGATAAATAGACAGATAGATAGATAGATAGATAGATAGATAGATAGATAGATAGATAGATAAGTAGAGAGAGAGAGGGAGAAATTAAGTGAACAAAGAAAAAGAAAAAATAAGTGAAGTGAAAGAGGGAATGGAGAGAAAGAACAGAAATATACCAGAGATTGGAAGAAGGATAAGTAGAGCAACAGAGAGAGAGACAGAGAGAGGGAGAGAGAAGAGAAGAAAGAGAACGGAGTTGGAGAGAAGAATAATATAGATGAGTGAAAAAAAAAGAGAGCGAGAGGAGTCAGAGAAAGAAAGCAAGTGGATGTATGTGAGAGGAGGGGTTGGGGTGGGGGGAATATGAGACAAAGAGATGAGAAATATAGGCAAAAATTTTTAGAAAGAATATGATAGGTTTTTTGTTTGTATGTGTGTATATATTATATATGGTTGTATTAATAGACGGTATGTTTGGATGCTGGTGTGTTTGTGGACATTGTACATAGATGTTTTTGGGAATTTTTGTTAAGTGATAATCTCGATATGTATGTGTGTATGTGAGTGTGTATGCGTGTGTGTGTGTGTTTGTGCGGATGGAAGTGCCTGTGTGTGTGTATGTGTGTTTTTTGTATATCTGATTGATGCGTTTTTGCGTGCTGCGACTATGATATTTGTTGATGTCTATTGTATGTGCGTGCGAGTATAATTTTGACTTGGTGTGATTGTTAGTGTATACACACTATCTACGTATGTCTATCTATACACATAGTGTATGTGTGTGTAAGTATGTATGTGTGTATGTGTGTATATGTGTGTGTATGTGCTCGCGTGTATGTTTGTGTATGTGTGTGTATATGTGTGCGTATGTTCGCGCGTGTATGTTTGTGTATGCGTGTATGTGTGAATGTATGCGTGTGTGCGTGTGTGTGTGTACGAAATATGTATTAAAATGTGACGGCGCGTGGCTTAGTGGTTAGGACGTTCAGCTCACGATTGTAAGGTCGTGCGCTTGAGTCCTGCCAGAGCGTTGTGTTCTTGGGCAAGACACTTTATTTCATGGTAGTCCAATCCAATCAGCTGGCCAAAACGAGTTGTACCCTGTAAGTCAAAGTTGCACTGAATCTCCTAGAAAACTACGTCTTGGGTAAATGTGTTTGCGGAGTGTTCAACCATTTGCACGTTAAAAATTTCACGTGATGGCTGTTCCGTTGATGGGATCAAGTGAAACACACATCGTCGCAACCGACGAAGTTCCATTCGTATAAAAAAAAAAACGTAAGTATATACGTGTCTGTTCAGAAATTTCAGACTGTTGGTTTGCGTCTCTCTTCGATTTCTGGGAGTCTTATGCGATTGTACGTTAGAGAGCATGCATTAATATATCTCAACAATCACACAAACACGTATATATGAGTGTGTGTGTGTGTGTGTGTGTTGTTTTTGTGTGTGTGTGTGTGTGTGGTGTGTGTGTGTGTGCGCGCGCGCGCGTTTGTAAGCCTGTACGTGTGTTTGGTACGCACGCTTTCAAGTAAAAATTACAACTGCAAATAAAAAAAAAACTTCTTTAAGATACATAAACAATAAAGGTGCGGAAGAGGACATGGGAAGTACTACAATGTTCATGTCTGCCCTAAACATCAACAGGTGCATAGAAGTAGCAAAGTAGTATATATAACGATAGAAGCTGTTGGAAGAAAATAGGGATCAATGTAAGAAGATAAACAAAGAATGAAAGGAAAAAAATGGTGAAGCGAAAGAGAAAAGATATAATACTTGCAATAAAGAGAAGACAGAAATATATAGGTATATAGATGGAGAGTAAATAAGACGAAATACGTATAACACCCACACACCGATGGATGGATAGATAGATAGATAGATAGATAGATAGATAGAGATAGATAGATAGATAGATAGATAGATACATATATATATTATGTATACATATATATTATGTATACATAGTATATATATATATATATATATATATATATATATATATATATATATATATATACATAGGCGTAGGAGTGGCGTGTGTGGTAAGTAGCTTGCTTACGAACCACATTGTTCTGGTTCAAACCCACTGCGTGGTACCTTGGGCAAGTGTCTTCTACTATAGCTTCGGGCCGACCATGGCCTTGTGGTAGACAGAAACTGAAAGAAGCCCGTCGTATATATGTGTGTGTATATGTTTGTGTGTCTGTGTTTGTCCCCCCAACATCGCTTGATAACCGATGCTGATGTGTTAACGTCCCGGTAACATAGCGATTCGGCAAAATGACCGATAAAATAAGTACTAGGCTTTCAAAGAATAAATCCTGGGGTCGATTTGCTCGACTAAAGGGGGTGCTCCAGCATGGCCGCATCAAATGACTGAAACAAGTAAAAGAGTAAAAGAGTATATATATATATATATATATATATATATATATATATAATCAAGTCACAGTATATAGATTCAAGTAATCCTGTAGTAGCGCTCATAAAAAGAGATCCTTAATGTGTCATTGTACAGACCATTTACCAAAAGTAATATACAAGATAAGGAGAAATTACGATCAACATAAGTTTATATGTTAAGTTCCTACGTACGTTCCATCGTTATCGTTGCTCGGGACGTTGCACTGGATGTTCCAAGTGCATTTAGATGTTTAAACAGAATGGATCATCTGAGAAGACATTATTGCATTATATTACAGAAAACTAATCTCTAGTAATTCATGACTAGTATTACTACTATATCATAATAGTACTACAATAGTTGTTTAGCCACTCTACTGGAAGCAGACTAGACAATGATAATGAACGTGGGGCATTAAACTTGAAAGTACCAGTCTTACATCTGTTTGTTCACATTAGATACAAATACAATATCTATATATGCTATTTATGTGACAACCAACTTCCTTTCTATATACTTAAATAACAAGGTGAACTCAGTGATAAAAAATCTACAGATGGAGAAGAACATGCTACCACCATGTTCTTAATGATGAAATTAACCTCTCTGTCTATATATCTACCTTCTTTGTAATGTTGGCAAATGAAATAAGTATAAAAATGTGCATTGTCCATTTAATTAACAAATTTCTATATGGGGCTGAAGATTGCTCGACATTTTAAAACTGATGTAATACTTACAGTGTTTAATAAAATGAAGTAGCATGAAACGATTGTACTACACTACCTTGGATATCCTTGTTGCTTATTTTGATATAATATATATATACATAAGGGGGATGACCGCTAAGTGGACATCCATTATGCTAGAAGTCGACCCCTTATGGTTTTACCACTAAGAAAGGAATGTTCTCAAAAAAAATAGCAAACGCTATATAATATATATATAATATATATATATATATATATATATATAGATTGATAGATAGATACATAGATAATAGATAGATAGATTGATAGATAGATAGATAGATAGATAGATAGATAGATAGATAGATAGATAGATAGACATGTATCTATATATTTATACACGTGTGTGTTTATCTAATATATACGCAGACTCACATACACATGTGTGCGTATGTGTATGCAGAAACATACATAGTTATATATATATGAGTGTGTGTGTTTGTATTTATGAGCGTGTGTTTATGATTGATGATGTATATATATATTTACATACATACATATATATATATATGCATAAATATATATATATATATAGGCACATACATACATATATACAGAAAGAGAAAGGGAAAGAATGAGAAAAACAGAGAGAGTGGGAGGGAGAGTAGTGGATAGGAAGGCGAAAATAAACTAGTATATGCGAAAAGAAGGAGTGTAAAAACAAACGGACTAGCAAAATATACGAACACAGAAAGAAAATAAAACGACGAATGACAGAAAGAAGGAGATAAACAGCGCGCAGAGAATGGAAAATGGAAAACAAGGAATACAAAGTGAATAATAAGAAGAAATATGAAAGAAATTGGAGAAAAGACAGAAATATTCTTGGCTGTTTGAACGGCGTGTTGGGTTGTATAAGTTTGTATGTGATTGAGTAATGGCGGCTGGGTAACATTGACAGAATGCTGGCACTGTGTAATGGTATGTCTATATTGTATTGTAAACAAACTGACGTTGTTTGCTTTCTGCTTCTGTTCGAAAGTGGACGGCAAAAACTACGACGACAGAAGCTATTTATCAGAATTCGTTTAGCTAGTGATTGTAGTAGTTTCGTTTGTTATTGTTGTTGTTGTTGTTGTGTTGGTATGGGGTTTTTATTTTCGTTTGGATTATTGTTCATAATATTTCCTTCACATTATTATTATTATTATTATTATTATTATTATTATTATTATTATTATTGTCGTTGTTGTTGTTAATAATAATAATAATTTTTCCTTTTTTTTTGGATTGGTTAGGAATGGTGAATGGCGTTGGTGGAAGTTTCGGAGAACTGATATAGATTGATGGTCAAACAACTCGTGTTTTCCTCCATATGTTTTTATATATATATATATATATATATATATATATACATATATACATACATACATACTACATACATACATACACACGCACACACATAAACACACACGCACAAACACACAACACATACTCACACACATATAAGTACACATACATACCACAGACAGAAACACACACATACATATACGATTATATATATGTATGTTTATGTATGTGCGTATATATGTATGTTTTATTAATATATATATATATATATATAATATATATATGTGTGTGTGTGAGTATGTGTGTGTTTATGTATGTAAAAGGAATTAAAACTGAGGTTATACTACGTCTTTAATCAAAGTTATGCGCTACCGCTTCTCAATTCGCCTAATGCTTCCATTTGGTTTCTAATGACAACAATGTGACGCTCAGAATATAATATTTGAGACATTATTTGACTATAAGCGTAGAAATAATACCGATTTTAAATTGAGGCACTAAGCCAGCAATTTCGAGGGTAGCATTTTCGACCCCAGTTCTCAAATGATACTTATTTCGTCCTTTCCCGAAATGTAAAAACGCCGCTAAACATTTTACCCGGTCAGGTAACGATTTTGCAAGATAGCCGCTTGCAGTGTAGAAGTAATATTAGTTTTATATTTTTGGCATAAGGCCAGCAATTTAGGGGTACAGGGCAAGTCGGTTTCATCAACCGCAGTTATCAGCTGGTACTTATTTTATCGACTGTGAAAGGATGAATGGTAAAGTCGACACCGGAGACATTTGAACTCCGAACGCATTATCAAACGAAATGCCGTTCAACATTAGCCAAGGAGACAGGAATAAGAAGCCTTACAAGAAGAGAAGAGGAAAATAGATATAGAAAAGGGGTGGTGGAGAAAACGAAAGGAAAGTTCAAGAATGAGTCGAAGTAGATAGAAAGAAAGGATAAAGCAAATCGACAAAGAATGCAAGAAATAAATAAATCTCCGAGTGTCCGAGTGTATTTTGGACTTCATTTATGTTTACTACTGCTCATGTGATGAACTTACTTTCCTTTGAATCTATCTAACCATCGATCGATCGATCCTTCCATCCATCCGTCCGTTCATCCATCCATCATCATCCATCCATCCATCTGTCCATCCATCCCTCCATCCGTCCATCCACCCAGTCATCCATTCGTCTATCTATCTATCTATCTATCTATCTATCTATCTATCTATCTATCTATCTATCTATCTATCTCTCTCTCTCTCTCTCTCTCTCTATATATATATATATATATATATATATTATATAACACTTGGAAAAGGATGCGTAGCGTTTGATCATACAATAAATAAATAATATATGAATATATGCATATATACATACGTATATGTACATACCTACATATGTATGTATATATACATACGTGCACATATAACATACACATACACACAGACACATATTCTCTTGAAGTAAAAATAGGTATGTGCTTCTGAATGTTATTCTATGTTCAGATGTTGAAGCAAGTATTTATATATCTCACGACTGACTACATTACATATTGTTTATCAACGTAATTCCACATAAGGAAGCAGTCTTGATGGGATCTTTGAGCAGATGTTGATCACTTGTGTTAAGTCTTTCGCGGATTTGTCACATAATTGACAGTTTCCTTGACACTTGGATTAATAGTTTCACTCCTTTTGTTTGTGCATTATTTTCAAGCAACAGCTTACCCTTTCAAAAGCTTGACCTTGAATCTCTGACGTGAGGAAACGGATACAAATCGAAGAAAGTATACACATCTCTGTCAATATTTGCATCATTACTAAAGTTCCGTGTGTAATTGTCATTTATATTCATTTATTTATATTCTGGTCTTGCTTGCGATAGATACAAACAATAAGTTCTGGTCTTAAATGTAACATTTTCGGGAACTGAGCACTCTCTAAAAAGTTCGCCGTTGTTGTGTAAGGTATTTCTCTCCACGTGTTATGAGACCTCGAATGATTTCTTTCTCTGCCATTATTGTTTGATAAGGGTGGCGAGCTGAGAGAACACTAGAGCGTCAGAAAAATACTTTACGAATTTTTTTTTTTTTTTTGGCTCATTACGTTCTGAATTCAGTTTATGCCACGGCCAACGTTACATTTCATCCTTTCAGGTGGACGAAAGAACCAGTCTATTTAAAGGAGTAGAGGCACTTGGCCTAGTGGATAGAGCAGCGAACTCGCGGTCGAGGGATCGCGGATTCGAATCTCAGACCGGGCGATGTGTATGTGTTTATGAGCGAAACACCTAAGCTCCACGCGGCTCCGGCAGAAGGTAATGGTGAACTTCTGCTGACTTTTTCGCCACAACTTTCTCTCACTCTTTCCTCTTGCGACGGACCGGCATCCCGTCCAGGTGGGGAGCCTATACGCCAAGGAAACCAGGAAACCGGCCCTTATGAGCCAGGCATGGCACGAGAAGGAACTAACTATATAAAGTAGCAGTTTGAGTTCTGGATTTTATGGTATCGACTAATCCCACCCCTAAAAAGTGCTGGCCTTGTACCTTGATCACAAATAATTTTTGCTTCACAAAGACTGTTTCAATTATATTATAACGACATACGAAGGCTCCATCCTGGAACTGAACCCATCTTAAAATTTAGTATTTCAGTGAACAGTGAACGCGAAGGTTTTGAATTACGGGGTCGCTTTATTGGACGGGTATCTCTACTGTTTTCGTCCATCCAGTTGCACCTATGTGATTTGAGGTGAATCGTGGCTACAGATGCGTGGCAACAATGCCACGTTATGCGTGGCAACAATGCCACCTCATCGTTATGAAGTGAAGTTTGTAACCATTCAGCCTGAACTCTTCTGTATGTACTGTATCCGATACGAGAAATACTAATCAAGAATTTGTACTACATGATCTTCAAATGAGCAAAGATGTGTGTCTTATAGTTTGAATTGTTTAGCCCCGAGTCAATTCTGACCGATCAGAACTATGATCAAATTTATGTTAGCTGTGAGAGTTCCATCTTTTACCTTTGTGCTAGCCAACGTGCCCTTTCGGAAAAGATAGTGACCTTTTGATTTATGGGTTATTTAACTGCCATTTATAGCAGGCTCATCCAACACTTAGAAGCTCCTTTATTGGCATAAAACTCGGTTTATCTCGAACACGGTATTCGTGGGCTTTGTTTTTGCATCTGCTACCGCTCTTGTTTCTGCCGTTGTTTTCTTCTTCTTCTTCTTCTTCTTCTTCTTCTTCTTCTTCTTCTTCTTCTTCTTCTTCTTCTTCTTCTTCTTCTTCTTCTTCTTCTTCTTCTTCTTCTTCTTCTTCTTCTTCTTCTTCTTCTTCTTCTTCTTCCAATCAGGAGTCACACCATCAGCCTCAAAGAATAATCATTAATTCGAGCCTACTTTTAGCTGCTAAGAATGCGTTTGGCAACTTGAAGATCCACCCATCACACGCGATACACTGGCGGTTGAACGGGCGCGAAAGCTACGTTGTTATCCTCATTCCGTAAACGGTGGCTTTTAACGGGTGGAGAGCTGAACCATCCTGTGGTACAGAGGATTCGAAATCTAGACTAGGGTATGAAAGTTTACCACACCATAGTGGGTTACACCATGGTTCTTCTGCTTTGTGGCAGAAGTAGGAAGAAAGAGTGAGAGAAAGTTGTGGGGAAAGAGTACAGCGGGGTTCACCCCCACCCCGCCGGAGCCTCATGGAGCTTAGGTGTTTTTGCTCAATAAACACTCACAATGCCCGGTCTGGGAATCGAAACCGCGTTCTTACGACCTCAAATCCGCTGCCCTAACCACTGAGCCATTGCGCCAACACTGCCGTTGTTGTTTCGCCCAGATTTGGCCCTGATTGAACGGATCTAAGACATAACAGTTGTAACAATCTATTTCTTTTTCTTTCTTCTAGCAAAAAGAGTGTATTCCAGACTAAAATTTTCATTGTCTTTCCTTTCACAAAATTGTAGAGCGTGATTTAGGGGGATTTAGCATATATTTCTAGCACAACAGTTAACTTCATAAAAAGACTCTTTCGGCGGTTCATTACGCTTGTGTCGGTTGCATAACAGTCGAGCAACCGTCTATCTACATGACATATATCGGCTTTAGGATTAAAACAACAACAATTAGAAAAACATCAACATGATTTTGTCCGTTAGCTCTCGGATATAACCTTATCTATAGCCTTCATTACTTAAATATATTCTAGAAAACCACCATGTAATTAAGTAATTAGCTACTCAGATGTAACAAATTTGAAAGTCAGAGCTAGATATATCATATTCTACAATTTTCGCTGCTGGTTGTCGTTGTTGTTGTTTTAGCTGTCACTGTCTTTTTTATTCATTAACACTGGATCAGTCCTGATCATGCAAACTTATAATAAAAAATTGTCCAGACGTGATCTCTCCGTCTTTGCTTCAGACGTAGTGTATCTAGAACTGGATTGTCTACTGTACCCTCCTTCCTTTGTGAAAACAGCAGAGTGCAATAAAAGGTAAATTTGGCTGCTATTTCTATCAGAGACGCCTATGGAGTAAAAGAGCTACAACCAAGGTTATTTCATCTTAAATTTGAAAGCTGGGTCAGCGGAGAGGAGCTACAACTAGATGAAATCACAAAGCGGTTTAAATGCAAAAGTCTTCGATATTCAAGTGGCTAAACACTGTCAGTAGAATGGTACCCAGATCGTAAGCTGGGTGCGGTCCGGTCCGGCACATTTAGAGAGTAGAAAGTTAAGGACAGAATTGCTTGCTTGAGCGAGCGTATCTATTTCTTTACTACCCACAAAGGGCTAAACACAGAGGGGACAAACAAGGACAGACAAACGGATTAAGTCGATTATAATTTATCGACCCCGAAAGGATGAAAGGCAAAGTCGACCTCGGCGGAATTTGAACTCAGAACGTAACGGCAGACAAAATACCTATTTCTTCACTACCCACAAGGGGCTAAACACAGAGAGGACAAACAAGGACAGAAAAACGGATTAAGTCGATTATATCGACCCCAGTGCGTAACTGGTACTTAATTTATCGACCCCGAAAGGATGAAGGGCAAAGTCGACCTCGGCGGAATTTGAACTCAGAACGTCACGGCAGACAAAATACCGCTAAGCATTTCGCCCGGTGCGCTAACGTTTCTGCCAGCTCGCCGCCTTCGAGCGTATCTTCTCTGAAGACCTTTTGCTGTTCAGCTCGCTTGAGGGTTTTCTTACCACTTCAATTTGACCTCCTTCCTTTCTGAAATCACCAGAGTGAGAATGAATGCACATTTGGCTGCTATTTCTAACAGGATCAATGACCACTTTACTACTGATGATTTTGTTGCTGTTAAAGCTACTCCTGTCGATTTTTATTGTTTGTTGTAACTGCACTTGTTTGTTTGCTTGTTTGTTGATGATGTTTTTGTTGATCATGTTAAATTGCTGCCAGTGTTTTGTTGCCACTCGATGTATTTCGCAGTTGATTATTCTACCAAAATGGACGTTGTATACTATCGTTACCGCTGTTGCCGCTATTTTTTCTGATGTTGATGCTGCTATTTATTGCTTCTGTCTCTATCGTTGTTGTTGTTCCTGCTCCTGCTGCTGTTGTTCTTGTTCTTGTTGTTGTTCTTGTTGTTGCTGGTGCTGCTGCTGTTGCTGTTGTTTCCGCTGTTATCTCTGCATTTCATTAATTCCTTTCGCTTATTTTCAAATAATTTGTGGAGCTATTATTGCGAAAATTTGAAGAATATACGTTTCCTTTCTTTCTTTCTTTCTCCCTCTCTCTCTCACTCTTTCTCTATCGCTTTCTTTCACTTCCTCTCCCAAACTTACACAAACGCACGCGTTCGTTCATACCAATACATACACAGAGATGTTATATGAATATCGATTGCTGTATACCACACACAGAAACATACGAACACTCATGCAAACACAGCAACCCCTCCACACACCACACACACACACACACACATATATATATATGTGTGTGTGTGTGTGTGTGTGTGTGGTGTATGTATGTATCTATTATACAATACACACAAACACACACACTCTTAAGTCTGCATTATAAATTCAACCAAAACGTTAAACTCATTGTCCCTCCCCCTCTCTCTCTCTCTCTCTCTTTCTCACACACACACACACACACACACACACACATACATACATACACACATGTGCGCACATACATTCGCGCGCACACACCTATTAAATTTAGCAACTGAAAACTATTCATTGCCGTATGATGTTTGATGTGTAAAGAAATGATTCCCGAATATCAAAATTTCAAGTAACATCATGGTGTTATCATTGTGATATTACTATTATTATTAGTCTCAGTAGTATTAATAGTAGCAGTAATATTAACATAGTCAAATGACGGTTTATAGCAGAATCATTAAATCTTCCAGACAAAAAGCTTGGCAGTAGTTGTATTGTGAATCCTGAAATATTTTCTATGGAATCCTCATTATAAACCAATTGGTACCGAAACACTGGATTGTCAAATTTGGTTGAGCATCAGACATCCTATCTCGCAGTGCGGAATGATGGATGACGGCATAAGTCGGACAAAATATTTTGTGGTTCTGAGTAAATGGACTCTCAATGACGGTAGAGCATCAAACAAGATGGCTTGTGGTATTTACTGATGTCTCTTTATAATCTGAGATTGAGCTCCATTGAGTCGATTATTCCTTTCCTCCAGTAGGGGTTTACTAGAATAAGTATCACTTAAAGAACCAGATTAAATCAACCTTAAGACTTTTCGAAATTGTCTATCATTGCACAAAGTGAGAAATTATTATTAAGTCTGTGAATTTAGCGAATAACAGGGCATTGGATTCCCGTGCAGGAAATTTCAAAGTTACGAAACATATATGCATAGAAAGATCAAATTTTACAAACATCAGCCAAAATTCCCTCAAATCACATCTCACCTTTTTAGAAAACGACATGTTGGTAAATATTTTTATGAGTCTGCTCTCCATTCAGTCACGATGGCATTGTTGCAGCCGGAATTCTTTTGATCATACTTCATACGTCTACCCACCCAGGGCTGCTGTAGGGCGAAACAACACGAGTTATGTGAATTTGTTTATGTTGACTATGTTGGTTGTGAATCTTACTGCAATACTTCGGATCATGCTTCCAGTTTAGTGTTCATCACAACGAAATTTGATTTTCTTTCGCCAGTATATCTATGTATTACATCACTGTATAAAAAAAAAACAATATACAGTTATTGATAGCATCTATTATTATCACTATTGTTAGCAACACTTACTTCTATCAACAATACGATTGTAAAATAAATGTACGTCCTTAGGGAACATACGTTAAGAATACTACTATCAGCACTAATATCTCCAACAACACCGTCACCAGACGCAAACTCTTATACATTTTAATTAACACCAGTACCCTTTCTATTACTGTCACCATTGATATAACCTACATTACATGGGTCATTGAAAGCAACTCTAGTGTTATGTACTGTCATAATTTCCTAGAAATAATAGCCAAATTCTCTCTCACAATCATTCGTTTTAATATACGAAGAACACATTGGTTAATATAATCTTAGATATTGTCGTCAAATCTTTCTCGTTACCGACTATTTTTTTCATCCTTGAAGAAATGCTGGTGGCGTGATTTTAATTGGGAAGGATCCCGGTTTGGAACGGAGTAAAACTCATACACTTTGATCTCGAAGTTATCCACTGCAGCACATGTGAAATCTGAGTTGCAAGATCAGACAACGAAACTGCAAGAGACTAATGTCAGTCTAGGTTTTGCTTAAGCTGTGATTTCATAGCCAGTGTGTCCAGCATTGCCCGATTCCGCCAGTTTAACGGTGGGGATCATAAGTTTTCATCCACTTCTTCTGCACTTGGAGATTTAGCGTTTACTTTCTTTTTTAACTCTGCTCCTGTAGATCCACCCAGATTAGTAATTAGTAAGAACATACTTACCTCGTGAACGTTTTAGCTGGGACGGTTTTGCTACTAAATCTGATGCTTAACTCCACACAAGCCTCGGAGCCAAATGCTAGATATTTTATGTTCTTAAATGTCTCTGTTGCAATGCTTAGCCATAGTTTCGTATGATCCGGAATTCCTTTTTGCTATGAATAGCAATAGCAACATAACCAACATATTCGAATTGAAGTATCTTTGTTAGTGATATAAGAAGCTCAAATGTCGAACGCTGTACAAGTACACCTCATCCACTCATCTTGTCAGTAGTTTCCAAAAAAGCCTACAAGGATGCAAAGTAGCTTCTATACAAACCAGTAATGGAACCTTTACGTGGTTTTTCGTTAGAAATGGCTTTCCTGCCTTCCCTAAATTACACTCTCTCTTTGAAATAAAAGTAAGCCATGTTGGTCAATGGAGTATTTAGATATGCTTTGTCCGAAAAAAAAAGGTAACGAATAGGTCTCACTCCCACCCTCGCTCTCTCTCTACCTCTCTTTATCTCTCCCTGTCTCTCTCTCTCTCTTTGTCTCTCACTCTATTTGTCTCTCTCTATTTGTCTCTCTATTTATCTCTCTCTCTAGCTATCTACCAATCTATCTATCTATCTCCCTCGTCTTTTATCTCAGCCGTCTTCTCAGTTGTCTCGTTTTGGCGGTTGTTTTTATGTTTCTCTCTCTCTCTCTCTCTCTCTCTCTCTCTCTCTCTCTCTCTCCTTCATACATAGTGCGTACATATATGCACACATACACACACACACAAAAACACACGCATACATGCACACACAAATGCACACACACACACACACACACAAAAAACACACTCATATACAAGCACACACTCACGTGCAGAAAGCACGGCGTTCACGGCGTGGCCCTATCTCTGCCGAACTTTGAAAAGTTGTTTGATATAAATCACTACAAATTATAAGTTCTTCGATAATAAGCCTGTTTGACCAGAGCAAACCCAGGCCTACATAGAATCAACAAATATAACAGATCAAGATCAAAGGAAATGCCTATAACAACGACACTACACATTCTTCGATAAACCAGTGCATATCGTTGAACACAGAATATTCTTAAAAAAGGTAGATGCTCAATATATCTACAGATAGCACTAGTCATGTAACTATCTATAGTTAGCACTAGTCATGTAACCGATTGATTGTGTCCCATGGGTGACAATTTATTTCAGAGTTAAGTCTCAACAACAGAAGCAAAATTAACATTCACAATATTACTACCGCCATATTCGCAGCCATGTTTCAGAGATACCAAAATGAATACTCTTCGCAGTAGTAACCAAAATAAAACAGCAACTAACATGATGATAGAAATCAGTGCGTCTACAAAGAATTTCATTGCAACTAAAACACAAAACTAGAACGCAAATATGACTACAAGATCTTTAATAAACCAATGACCAACAAGACGAACACAACCAAATTAACAAAGGCATTCGTTATTAATAACACAACCTCCTAGAAATGGTAGCCAAATTACCCATTAAAAAAGGAGTCAAATGATAATATAGTTCTAGTTATAATACTCTTACTCTTTACTCTTTTACATGTTTCAGTCATTTGACTGCGGCTATGCTGGAGCACCGCCTTTAGTCGAGCAAATCAACCCCAGGACTTATTCTTTGTAAGCCTAGTACTTATTCTATCGGTCTTATTTGCCGAACCGCTAAGTTACGGGGAAGTAAATACACCAGCATCGGTTATCAAATGATATGGGGGGGGGGACAAACACAGACACACAAATATATACACATACATACATATATATATATATATATACACATATATACGACGAGCTTCTTTCAGTTTCCGTCTACCAAATCCACTCACAAGGCTTTGGTCGGCCCGAGGCTATAGTAGAAGACACTTGCCCAAGGTGCCATGCAGTGGGACTGAACCCAGAACCATGTGGTTGGTAAGCAAGCTACTTACCGCACAGCCACTCCTGCGCCTGATGTCTATAAATTCATCATAAAATCTTCTTGTTTTGAGATGGAGTTAAGGAAACATCTTCATACACCACCATCGCATCGAATATACTATAGACACCACCACAGCCGTCACCACTAAGATACCACTGCTAATACAACCATCAACACAATTATCAAGTAAATCTGTTAACATACCCAGTTATTTCCGCCACAGCTTCCATCATCACCACCACCAAATCCACCAATAACACTACCACTACCACTACCCCCGCCAAACCAGCGCAAATATCACCAAATTCCACTATGTCGTTATCCCCGCGACGGACAACATCACTAGCAATATCTACATCTTCATCTCAACTACACTCTATGGCTGTCATCACGATGACGATGACCTCACCTCCACCACCACCACCACCACAACCACTACTAAAACAAAATATTCTATACCACCAAATATCACGACCACCACCACCACCATCACCACCATCAACACCGAGAATACTACAAAAACTCACTATATATCGTTATCAACGCGGCGTATATCACCACCACTACAACCCCTACACTCGATGGCTGTCATCACGACGACGAGACGACCACTACTACTACTACTACTACCAGAAGCACTACCACCACGAAGGCAATGAACACCACCACCGCTATCATCACCACCATCACCACTTCTCCTAGATCACAACTACCACCACAATCACTTCAACATCGCTGGCCTCTGTCCTGCTGTCAAAATGGCGTATTGGTGCAACAGATAATTTTCTATATAGATTGCTTGATATCGTCGATGAGAAATACTGATAAACCATGTAGTGCTCTATGCTAATACCTTCTGACAGTTGGAAATGGTAGTTTGTAAACTTTTATCATCAATGCAATATCATGGATAATATCGTCTTATCTCACTTATAAACAGTTTACTATTAACTGAAATAATGATCAACAAAGAAGGCGAATGCCTAAAATAAACAAGAGTGCAGTAGAATTATGGCGATATTAAAGAAAGATAGCACCTGCTTTGTGGTTGCTTTCGATGCTGTTATTGATGCTGCTGCTAATGGTGTTGTTGTTGTTACTGTAGATATGAAACTTTAACAGTGTCTCGTTGATTTTCTATTGCGCTGTCTCATAGACTCTCTCTCTCTCTCTCTCTCTTTCTCTGTCGGCTGTCCTCTCAAGTCTGTTTTTGTCTAACTGCTGTCTTGAAGTCTTTATGTCTTTCTTTGTTTATACGTATACGTGCAGGAGTGGCTGTGTGGTAAGAAGCTTGCTTCTCAACCAAATGGTTCTGGGTTGAGTCCCACTGCATGGCACCTTGGGCAAGTGTCTTCAATGCTAGCCTCGGGCTGACCAAAGACTTGTGAGTGGATTTGCTAGACAGAATGAAAACAATCAGCCGATCAATGCATATATATATATATATATATATATATATATATATATATATATATATATATATATATATAATATATAGTGTATATATATATGCCCCAAGGCACATTCCTAACACGCCAGCTGATTTTATTTTGTCTAGTCGAAAGACGCCTGTTTGTTATTTTTTATTATATAGTTTCTACGTATTATTATTATTATTGTTTTTACGTATTATTTTTGTATTCATATTCGTGTTACATCGTCCGTTTTCCCGTCCTTGCTTTGTATACATTCGAAGCTTTCTTCCAAGGAATCTAATGCGCTTCGCTTAGTTTTTCCTTGAGGCTGGCCAGATTGGAGCAATCTCAAGATTAATCAGCCGAAATTGCGAGGATGATCAGGTTCTTGACTGAAGATTGAAGGCTTCGAATGACCCGTCCGTGTTTTTTGTATCGTCTCCTAAATGTTTTGTGTGCTTGTCCCAGTTTGTATTTATATATATATATATATATATATATATATATATATATATATATATATATATATATTATATATATATGTATGTATGTATGCATGTATGTATGTATGTATGTATGTATGTATGTATTATGTAGTATGGTATGTATGTATGTATTATGTATGTATGTGTCTGTGTTTGTCACCCCAACAACCGCTTGACAACTGGTTTTGGTGTGTTAACGTTCCCATAACTTAGCGGTTCAGCAAAAGATCCAATAGAATAAGAACTAGGATTAACAATAAGTCATGGGGCTAAATTGTTCGACAAAAACTTTGGAAGGCGGTGCTCCAGCATCGCCACAGTTAAATGGCTGAAACAACTAAAAGAATAAAAGAATAAAAGAATATTGCTATTTCTCTCAGCCCTCTCACATACTCTCTCTTCCATTCTCACTTTCTTTCTCTCGCTCTGTGTCTACTGATATGCCTGTCTCTCTCCATCTCTTCCTTCCTCTCCCTTACTGCCTCTTATACACAAACTGCGGAAGGAGAATTCATATTTCGACAAGATTTCAACCAACAATTGACTAGTGTTTCTATCCGAAACTCCAATTCCCAGAGTATCGCAGAGGTATTCTCAGCTAATAAGTGTATGAGTACATGTGCACGTGCGTGTGTATGTATGTGTATTTGTGAATTTGTGTGTTTGTGGTTGGACCGATTTGAGTGTAAAATGACGTAGCAGCACAATGGAAGTTTGTTGTAGCGCTCCGTCGGTTATGCCGATGTGGGTCCCACCTGATACATTCAGCGGAACAGCTTGCTCGTGAAATTACCGTACAAGTGGCTGAGCACTCCACAGACATGCGTATCATTAACGTAGTTCTCAGGGCGATACAGCATGACACAGAATGTGACCAGACCGGCCGTTTAAATTACAGGTACATTTCATTTTTGCCAGCTGTATTTACTGGAACAACGTGAAATAAATTGTCTTGCACAAAGACACAACGCGCCGCCGGGAATCGAACTCACGACGTTACGATCGTGAGCTGATTACCTTAACCGCAAAGCCAAACGCCTTCACAAAGTTTGTAAATGTGCGCATAAAAGAAAAATGTCTTTATATTTGTCACATCATTTATGAATCTCCTGACTTTTAATCCAGATTTTGTCTTTAAATCATGTGTTGTATTATAGACGTCAGACCCAAACATGAACCTTCCATTTACGAGAAGCATGAACATCACACATTTAAATTCGAACTGAAATTATAGGGAACAAAAGGATAATTACTGCGGTTTTCATACCAAAGTGTTGGAACGTCCACCCTTTTGCCGGAGGCAAGTTCGATGAACGATTTACTAATTCAACCTCGTGTACTTCGTTTGGTGTATTTGACCCAAGCATTAAGTACATATGTGAAAACCTCTGTGGGAGCCCTGTCAGTAAATTGCCAGTTAACATTTAACATTTATGTATAACATTTAGCATTCATGTATTTATGCATATTTCTATGTAAAATTAATGAATAACTGGTCAGCTTTTTTACCATGTAACCTTTGTATTTAAGCATATATTATGGATATATTATGCACGTATGTAGTATGTATATATGTATGTACATATCATGTATGTATTTAGTATGCATTGTGTGTTTATGTATGCAGATGTGTATATCATTGCCAATTATATGCAATAAACAGTCTTTGATGCGTATATTTGGTGATCTGCCCTGTATTTTGGTCTCTGGAGAGCATATTAAAACTAAAGAACTCCAGGTCCCAAAATATCTAACTCTGACACTGATTATGATCACCATCATATCTCTTGTTTTGTATATTCTTTTAAGTTATCTGCTATTTTAATGGTGTTCACTTCAATATTCTTTTACTCTTTTACTTGTTCCAGTCATTTTCACTGTGAACATGCTAGAGCACCGCCTTTAGTCGAGCAAATCGACGCCAGGGCTTATCCTTTGTAAGCCTAGTACTTATTGTATCGGTCTCTTATGCCGAACCGCTAATTTACGGGGACGTAAACA
>NC_043002.1:80202000-80207000 GCF_006345805.1 Octopus sinensis | reverse complement strand
TGTCATACGAACACCAACAATTTGACCTCTTTGAAAGTCCGATAGATCTGTCATTTTAATGAATTTTAATTACCTTTTTCTGATGATATCTGAAAAGGAACAGCAATTTTGGCAAAACATATTAAACAATACTCTAATAACTAATAAAAAAAAACATAATAATAAACAAGTATTTCACGGTTTTATAGACATTTCAAAATCATGATGTTATGATGCTAGGTGTTTCCATTATTTTGTCGAACCCCGGTAATATGAATGTATGTGTGTGTGTGTGTGCGATAATAATTGTCACGTGGTGGAAATCAACGCAACTTTCTTTGTATATATTTTTGTTAAGTTAGAATTTCTCTGATTTGTTCAGGAGTTTCCCAATTTCTTTTTTCTTGCATCAAGCAATTCACGAAAGCATTAAAAAAATTAAATTCATAGAGTCGAACAAAATCAAAAATGTTAATTCTATTTTTTTCCCTTTACTTTTTATTTTCCTACAATACAATAAATTACTGTATCCTATATACTGTGTCCTTGCAAATTAGGTGGCTATTTCAGAAATATTTTCACCTTTTAAACGAAAACTGTCTAATACGTCGTATATGGTTTTCAGTTGAAACACTTTGAATCATTCAGGAGATTAATTATTGTAATAACATGTTTTAAAATATGGATAATCGCTTGAGGACGCAGCATGAGATCGTTAGCGTAGAAGGAGAGAACAGTTACGCGAGGAATAGCGGGAGGAAAATCTCAGAGGATAGTGATATCTTTATATTCAAAGATTGGCTCAGGATGATGTTCATACCAGTAAGCAGGAGTGCTGATTTTGTAGTGTTTACATATTTCCTAACGCAAATACTGTCCTACCTTATTATTATTATTTTTATTATTATTATTATTATTATTATTATTTTTATTATTATTATTATTATTATTATTATTATTATATTATTATTATTATTATCATTCAGTAGTTTTATTTTATAGCGTGCTTTCGCTTCACTACCGAGCGCAGCTCTGTGTGCCTTAGGTATGTGCTGTGATTTGTTGTGATGCTCTGATGGTTATTGTATGGAAAGTGTTCTGCGTAGGATGTGTGCAGTGCCTAGTAGTGCAATTTTCTGTATGTTATATGTGTTTGTAAGTCCTGGTGTTTTTGTTATGTATTGTCTGAATATTTTTTATCATGCCTAATGCACCTACTATGATATGAATTGTTTCTGTTTTTTATTATTATTATTATTATTATTATTATTATTATTATTATTATTATTATTATAGATTATTATTATTGTTATTATTATTATTATTATTATTAATATTATTATTATTATTATCATTATTATTATTATTATTGTTGTTGTTGTTGTTCTTGTTATTATTATTATTGTTGTTGTTGTTATCATTATATTATTATTATTAATATTATTCCTTCGTAACACAGGTAAAATGCACCGGAGTCTTTAGTCATCTGTCACGTCACAACAAGGACCTCCTTAAGATGTGCACTGTGCTTAATAAGGGATTTACACTGAGGTAAATATACGAACCCCAATATGCACATCATGTTTAAGGATGTTGCTCACGAATAGAAACGCACATATCGTCAGCCACTAAGGGACATAGTCAACTGGTTATGGTCTAACAACTGACAAGCAAATGTGTGATATTGAGCAGAATATTTGCTGTAGCCCATCTTTTATACCAAGACAAATCTATGTATATGATAACACATGCAATTAGTTAAGATCAAAAGCCATCAGAGCCACTGTCTGGTACTGCATCAGGGCATTTATTATTATTATTATTATTATTATTATTATTATTATAGATCATTATTATTATAGATTATTATTATTATTATTATTATTATTATTATTATTATTATTATTATTATTATTTTATTATTATCATCATTGTGCTGAGTTATTCAGACATTTACTCAAATCGCATCTCGAGACCTTAGTTTCTAGCTGACTTGTGCTGTAGGAAAAAATTTTTTGTTTTTAAATTTCCTTTCATACAAAAATTTCTATTGATTTCTTTGGACATCTACCCTGTATCATCATAGTTATTCATTGACTTCACCATCAATCCATCCATCCATTCATTCATTCATTCATTCATTCAGTAATACAGCGGCCCTGTCATTCACGTATTCATTTCATATATCACCATTCATTCATTCATTCATTCTCTCTCTTGTTATTCATTAATTCTCTCAATCAAGGGTTCATTGATTTATTGAATTATTCTTCCATTCAGTCGTGCATTTGATCTTTCATTCATTCATATACTCATATTTATTTATTTCATTATTTTTTCATTCAGTTCTCATTCACTTTACATACTCCGCGAGAAAATTACGGTCTTCTCGACATGGGATGGTCCTTCATCATCAATTTTGCATTTAACAAGCAGATTTGTGATCAAAGGGGTTCCCACCATAACTGCATTGTCTTTTTCCAAGCACAGATTATCCACAACTACATTATATAATGCATCTTTTCTTTTAAGGTGATATAATTTGAATGTGATTTGAGAGAAATTTAGTTATTGTTGGTGTCAATTGAAGAGACCGCGTAGTGGTGCTTCCGTATATCCAATGAAATAGTAGGAAATATATACTTGAAGGTACATGTGTGTGTGGGGGGGGGGGGGTATGTTAACATGTAACTCCATGCGACAGTGTATTCTTTTAATCAAGATATCCTCGGCGGGAAGAATAGCCTGTAGTATACACCTTGCTTGGATATTTATCCCTTCTGAGGTCTATATCCATACATACATACTCATATAATACATACACACACACACACACACACACATATCTATATATATTTGGGTATGGTAGATGAGTTCAGCAAAAATTTAGACTCAAATGAATATGGTACTTAAGTTGAGGCACCAAAATTTAGTACGGTATTATCCATACAATTTCAAAGTAAGGTGATTAAAATCAAAATAAGCAGCAAGGATATCCACAGGTAATGCACTACGATCGTTTCATGCAACTCCATTTAAATTGATGTAATGGCTGCATTGTTCAATTAAACTGAGTTGCATGAAACGATGGTACTGTATTACCTCTGGATATCCTTGTTGTTTATTTTATATATATATATATGTATATGTATACCACGGTATCGACCAGATTATCAGATGTTTTTATACGTCACTGGTCAGAATGTGCACTGTATTGCTTCAGTTTTCAAATGACACCACCTCGATAGCGAGGCGGGTTGGCCGACTTTCTAATTTATTGCATGGCCATTCTGTCACATGGTTATCTTTTTATAACTGAGTGAAATGAAATAACGTGAAATAAAGTAATGTGCTCCAGAACACAACGCGCCGTCCGGCCAGGAAATTGAACCCATGAGCTAGTGATAGTGAGTGCAATGCCCTGACTACTAGGCCACACGCCTTCATCCACACATGCACGCACACACATTCACGCGCGCAGAACTCTGAGTAACAGCTTTTGTTATATTTCTGCTGCTTTTATATATATATATATATATATATATATATATATATATAAATATGTACATATACATATGGATATATAAATATATGTATATATATTAAATATTTACGTTATATTTGACGGATATTGGTCATCTTGTTTGTTGTTAACACAACGTTTCGGCTGATACACCCTCCAGCCTTCATCAGGTGTATTGGGGAAATTTTGAACCTGGGTTCATATGGTGTGGTGTGTAAGAGCGCGGGCTACTAACCCCAAGATTCCGAGTTCGATTCCAGGCAGTGACCTTCATAACAACAACAACAACAACAACAACAACAACAACAACAACAAAAACACATTAGGAATGAGAAACCAGGTTCAAAATTTCTCCAAGACACCTGATGAAGGCTGGAGGGTATATCAGCCGAAACGTTGTGTTAACAACAAACAAGATGAGGACAAATATCCGTCAAATATAAATAATGTGAATAATGTAAATAATGTACATAATTCCTCATCTCTTAAATATAGAATTATATAAATATATATTTTATATATATGCATAATATACATATATATATATGTATGTATGCATGTATATATTTATATATATATATGGAGAGATAGATAGGGGGGGGGTAGATAGATAGATAGATAAGAAGTGAGAGATATGTAAGCCGGTTGAATATATTTGTTTGAGAACTTTTCATTCTTGTTACGTATATCTGTGAGTCGTGTTCTGTAATATTAACCAATGTGTGCAGGATCTCATTCTGTTTTTTTACAAGCATTTAATAAACTGTTACATCTTTACATCGATTAATTTATATCAGTTTCTGTTTACACACTAACTCGAACTCTGCACCACTTGTTTCATTAATATATCAAGTGTGTCTAATTCCTGCTGCGTGCTACAAACATCTAGCCGGATAGGATTACTTTGCCTTGCATCCTTTCGGGGTCGATAAATTAAGTACCAGTTGCGCACTGGGGTCGATGTAATCGACTTAATTCCTTTGTCTGTCCTTGTTTGTCCCCTCTATGTTTAGCCCCTTGTGGGCAATAAAGAAATATATATATTGTTGTTTTTAAGCTTACATCTGACATCATTGAACAGACCTATCCTCAAAGAAACGCCAGCCGAGACCACCCCACAAATATTTCTACTTTAAACGGCGATAACATTGAAGATGGTGACTCTCACGGTTAATAACGAAATTATGCGAAATAGAATAATTTATTATTAGCACTGGATCTTTGGAATCGCATGTCCCTTACTTCATTACATCAATAATGTCAATTCCGCCCCAGCTTCTTTCTTTAAATCTAGTTAGATATCATAGAATAAAAACGAATATTAGAAAGGGAAGAAGACACTAAGAAAACGAGATGCCAACCACTTCATTTGAGAAGACGGCCAGTTAACGAGGTAGCCCCTATGAGGTAATTAGTGCAGCTAGAAATAACAACCAATTTACATCTACCAAATTAGGAAAGAAAAGATACACAAGGTGATCATATCTAATTCTTGATA
>NC_043002.1:80187000-80197000 GCF_006345805.1 Octopus sinensis | reverse complement strand
TTTTTTTTCCGTATAAGAAAAGTATGGTAAACACAAGATGCAGTTTATATTATTTGTTACCTACGTCCGTTTCACCATTGTATTTATTGTGTTTATGCATAAATAGATTACTACTGAAGTAAATGGATCGAATTGTCTTGCTATTAGTTTATATTTTTAATTTTTCAATTATCGTTCGTGAAGTGAAAGATGTAACATATATTATCATTTTACATTTATTTGTTTAAATTGTCTTCTTTTTATCATATAGTTCCTGACATTCGTATACATTTGATATTTCTACCGAGCTGGGTTTCATCACTACTACATGGTCAGGTATCTAAGTTGTACTAAACATTACAGTGCAGTAAGAAGTAGAGAAAAGGAAGGTGTATAATGAAAGTAAGTGTAGGTTGCTGTCTTTGATTATAATTCGCCAGTAATTTTAATGTGAGAGACAGAGATAGAGAGAAAAGAAGAAAGAAACGGAGAGAGAACGAATGAGAGAGACGGAGAGAAAGCAAGTCGTAAACATAATTTGATATGTGCGAATAAGTTGGAATTTTGGCACAAAGCCATTAATTTTGGGGTATGAATTAAGTCAATTACATCATCTCAAGCGCTCCATTTGTGCTTATTTTATTGACCCCGAAAGAATGAGAGGCAAAGTCAAACAAACCTCGGAGGAATTTGCATACAGAACGCAAAGACAGCGAGCTGGAAAAATCGTTAGCACGTCGGGTGAAATATTCAGAAGTATTTCATCTGCCGTTACGTTCTGAGTTCAAATTCCGCCGAGGTCGACTTTGCCTTTGATCCTTTTGGGGTCGATTAAATAAGTACCAGTTACGCACTGGGGTCGATATAATCGACTTAATCCGTCTGTCTGTCCTTGTCTGTCTCCTCTGTGTTTAGCCCCTTGTGGGTAGTAAAGAAATAGGTATTTCGTCTACCGCTACGTTCTGAGTTCAAATTCCGCCGAGGTCGACTTTGCCTTTCATCCTTTCGGGGTCGGTAAATTAAGTACCAGTTACGCACTGGGGTCGATATAATCGACTTAATCCGTTTGTCTGTCCTTGTTTGTCCTATTTGTGTTTAGCCTCTTGTGGGTAGTAAAGAAATAAAAAATAAGAACACAAAGACGGACGAAAAACCACGTATTGCCCGACGTGCTAACAATTCTGCCAACACACCGCCGTATATAGGTTGAAATTTTGAGAGCAACTCCATGTATACCTTCCCCGCTAATGTATCTTATGCCGTTTCTTTTTCTGTATACTTAGAAGAGCAGTCAAAAAGCAAGCGCTTTGCAGTTTTGGGAAGTAGAATTTTTATTTCATCTCCTGTGATGTCTTCTTCCTTATACATTTACGTACATACACATTTCGGCTGCGATCTGTGACCGGTGCTTTTGCAAATTGACTGGATTTTTTGTGATTGTATTTTTTCGGTTAATTTGTTGTTCTGCTCTAAGGAAAAAGGAGAAGTACGTAACGCAGGGAAATCATATTTCACTTAAAATTTTTCGTTAGTGCAATGAAAGGAATAATATATTCTATCCATATATATTTATTGGTTTGAATTTTCTTCCGTGTAATTTTCTTTTTAAACAAAGAACCCTTAACATTAGTATATAGAAACTAACTCCTAGATTCTCTGGTTTGAAACATGTCGAGCTTTTCTAGTGTATTATGTACGGCAATTTATATACCATTTATGTCAAAAATACACGTGTGGGTGGGATGTGTATGAATACATCGATTCGTATACAGACCTATATATGCATGCGTACATAAATACATACATACGCACGTATGCATGTATGTATGTATGTATGTAAGTATGTATGTATGTATGTATCGAACCTCTGGCAGTATATTTAATATCAGGCGCATTGCTGCAAAAACAAAGATATTTACCTCTATCATAAGAGACCTTTTGTATGCTGATGATTGTGAGCTAGTAGCACACACAGAGATTGATATGCAACACATTTTGAATGCATTCTCTGATGCTTGCACTGCCTTAGGATTGACAGTCAATTTCTAGAAAACTGTTGTCATGCATCAACCTGCCCCTGATAAGCAGTATAGTGTACCAAATATCTATGTGAATGGTAAACGACTTGATGTAGTCGATCAGTTTGTCTACCTGGGAAGCACTATTAATAGATATGGCAATGTGGATGATGAAGTTCCATATAGAATTAGGAAAGCAAGTGTTGCTTTCGGAAGGCTAGAAAAGCGCCTCTGGAGTCGGCGAGACATATGCAGAAAGACAAAGATAAAGGTGTACAAGGCATGTGTGCTCCCTTCTCTTCTCTAATCCTGCGAGACGTGGGTCATATATCGATACCATCTTAAATATCTGGAACGTTTCCATCAGATGTGCCTCAGACTGATCTATAGCATTAAGTGGAAGGACCGCATCAGTGATCTTGAAATACTCGAAGACTCTCGGTGTGAAAGTATAGAAGCTCTTGTGTTAAAGCAAAGGCTCAGATGGAGTGGTCATCTGGTAAAAATGAAGGATTCAAGGATGCCAAAACAACTCTTTTATGGAGAGTTAGCTAAAGGAGAACGACCTCCACATAAACCAAAAAAGAGGTATAAGGACTTGCTGAAGGCTTCCTTAAGAGATGCTTGCATCTCTCCTGACACATGGGAAGGCATAGCTATTGATCGTAGCAGGTGGAGAAGGATTGTGCATGAGGGGACAGCCACGTTTGAGAAATCTCGAGTTGCACATGAGAAAGTAAGGAGGGATGTCAGGAAGGGCATCGCTGTTACACTTCCAGAAGGGAAGGGTCTTCCTTTGATTCTGACATGCAATCTCTGTGCAAGACCCTGCCTCAGTAAAGCTGGACTCATGAGTCATCTTCGTTGTCATAAAACGAGACGGATGAGTGGCAACCTGGCCACTGGTGGTGGTGTAACACACCATACTAATCATATCTGTCGGGCATGTGGAAGAGAGTGTAATTCGGCAGGAGGACTTAAACGACGTGCAAAGGTACATGAAGTCCAGTTACAACTACAGCCGGCTATTACCAGTAAAGGTTTTAGTTGCCAATGTTGTACAAGACATTGTAGATCTTTAGCTGGGCTAAAAAGTCACATTCGATCACAGCACCGGTAACAGTTAAGCTTCGTGCAATGGCCATACTCGATAACGAGGGGGCAGCCATAAAAAAAATGTATGTATGTATGTATGTATGTATGTGTGTGTGTGTGTCAGTGTCCCTGTGGGTGGATATGTGTGCGTTTATGTGTGTGTCTGTATGTATATATATCACCGTGATCACCGTGACTGACCAGGCCATCAGATGTTGTTACACATCGCTGGTCACAATGCGTTTCGCATTGTTTTAGCCTTCAAATGATGCCACCCCGCTGGCTAAGCAAGCAGGCCAACAGAAGAAAGAGTGAGAGAAAGTTGTGGCGAAAGAGTACAGCAGGGATCGCCACCACCCCCTGCCGGAGCCTCGTGGAGCTTTAGGTGTTTTCGCTCAATAAACACTCACAACGCCCGGTCTGGGAATCGAAACCGCGATCCTACGACCGCGAGTCCGCTGCCCTAACCACTAGGTCATTGCGCCTCCACGTATATATATATATATATATATATATATATATATATATATGTCCATGTCTGTAATTAATTTTACTGTTTACCTATATAATCGGCGGTACGTATCCACAATTGTCCTTATACGATAAGTATATTTTTTCTCAAGCTTTGATACGACTCTTAATCTGTCTCTTTTTCTCTCTCTCTCTCTCCTCCCTTATTCCACTTCCTTTCTTTCCCTCTCCATCCCCCCCCCTTTCTACGTTTCTCTATCTCTCTCACCTCCAGCCCCCTCGATCTGTCTCTTTCTTCTCCTCCCTCGTCCACCTTCTCTCCCTTTTCATCTGTCCCTTTCTCCTGTCTTTGTTCTCACGTGACAGCTAGCCGCTGTTGAGCGCTCTTTTCGTTTTCAGCAGCCTCAGAAGCAACACGTATTTGTTCGTCTCCCCGTGGCCTTTGCACAACTTCACAAGCCAGCCCCTACTCAAATCGTCCTGTCGAAAGACCCTTGTCCTACGTCCTGGTTTGTTTTGTTGTTTATTTTAATTTTACCGTTATTGTTTTTACGTTTTTGTATTCTATTGGTGTCACGTATTCTGTATTTTTGTTTGTGTACTTCGATCGTTTTCCGTCCTTTCGTTGTATACATTCGAAGCTTTCTTCCAGGGGATCTAATGCGCTTGGCTTAGATTTCCCTTGGCGGGCTGGCCATATCGGAGCAATCTCAAGATTAATCAGCCGAAATTGCTAAGATGATCTGGTTCTTGACTGATGACTGAGGGCTTCGAATGTCCCGTCCTGTGGTTCTTGTGTCGTCTCTGTGGTGTTTCATGTTCTTGTCCATGTCTGTAATTAATTTTACTGTTTACCTATATATATATATATATATATATATATATATATATATATATATATACTATATATATATATATATATATATATATATATTTAATCAATATAGGGAGGCAAAAAAATTTTGTATAATTCTTTTGCCCCCAGCGGCCTAGTGGGAAAAATTAAATAGTCATAAACCATTTTTAAGTTCAATATCACAATCAAGGAACGGCCATAATAGGCCATTCACCCACTAGAAATAACAGCCAAAAAAGCTTCAACTATGGTAGATTGGCTTGATTTAATTTAATCAGGTTAGTTTACCATTAAACAGTAGACGAAACGGTGCATCGTATAAGGAATTTCAGGGTAAATGTTTTTTTTAATTTTCTCCTGGTTTACAGAATTAATGTTATTTTTTGCGGTTGAAGCTTTTTGGCTGTTATTTCTAGTGGGTGAATGGCCTATTATGGCCGTTCCTTGATTGTGATATATATATATATATATATATATATATATATATATATTATATATATATATGGGTGTGTGCGTTTATGTTGTGTCTGTATATATATATATATATATATATACACAGACCCACTCATAAACGCACACATACCCACGCACAGACACACACACACGCACAAACATGCACGCATGCACAAGCCACACATGCGAATGTGGTGTCTGAATAAAACACCAATGGCGAGTCTTCGAAATCACAGCCAACAATATATATATATATATATTTATATTTATAATTATATATATATATATGTGTGTGTGTGTGTGTGTGTGTATGTATATATATATATGTATATATTTATGAATATATGTTAGAATGGAGAAGTTATTGTAGTAATATGTCAATACGTAGAATGTCAATAGGGACGAGGAGGAAAAAACACCCAAACCTATATGAAGTTTTATCGTGTCAAGGAGCTGTGTAGGATGGTGGAGAGGATGAGGCGGGATGACAAGAATGCGGAGGAGACGAACAAAAGCAAAAAACTAAAAACAAAAAAAAAAGAAAGAAATGAAATGAATGATAAAAGCTTTGTAGATTAATGCTAGAGCAAATCAGCAGAAACAGCAAAAATGTAACTGCAACTAGAATAACAGGAAGATAAACAAAATGTTGTTGGTGCCACATCATCAACATCAATAATAACAAAATTGATACAAAGAAGTAAACGAAGGCAGCCGCATCCTCCTTTAATACACAGTTCAAAAAATAGACCACACACACACACTCACATATACACACAAGCACATACATAAACATGCATATGCGTATGCATATACACATGCATTTATGGATATAATGCATATGTACGTATGTATACACACACGATAAATACACTTAGACACACACACACACATGTATATATGCATATTTATATATGAGAATATATGTGTGTGGTATTGTGCGTAAATATGAAGTTATATATTCACATTCGCTTACACACACACGCACACATGTGTGCGCTTGTATATATATATATATACATATACAAGTGCACACATGTCTGTGCGTGTGTGTGTAAGCGAATGTGGATATATATATATTATATATATATATATATGTGTGTGTGTGTGTGTGTGTGTGTGTGTGTGTGTGTGTGTGTGTGTGTGCGTGCGTGTGTGGTGTGTGTGTGTGTGTGTGTATAGAGTAGTAAAAAAATGTAGAAAATATAGCAAAATATACAAGCAGAAAAGAGAAAATTAACAAACGACAAAATATTACAAAAATAATATCAGCCAAAATAGAATAAATATACAAAAAGATATCCTGAGTGTTTAGGCAAAGCCAGCTAAGACCTTTTGTCTCCAACTGGTTTAATAGGAAACTATGATAGGTACCTACGGGTATACGATGTGTGTATGCACCATAAAATCTACATTTCGTTGTTAAATACATACAACGAAAACCATCTATATTTGATACGCTTCGCCTATTACCATATGTACGGATCACTAATTTCAGTGTTGTTTAGCGTCTTGTTGCTCGTAGAGTATGGTGGTTCTGTAAGATGAGGAGTGTTTAGAGTAATGGGGCGCGTTTAACGCATGCGCGTGATTATGTTTGTGTACATGTGTATTAATATATTGTGTGTGCGTGTGTGTATATCGGTCTGTTGGTTTTGTGTGAATGTATGTTGTATAAATGGTTGACTGTCTATATTAAAATAAGTATGCGTATATGAATGCGCCTGTTTGTTCCCATCTCTCTTTTTCTTATTGTCTCTCAGTCTCCCCTCACTCACTCACTCTCTCGCTCTCTCTCTCTCTCTCGCTCTCTCTCTCTCTCTTTCGCTCTCTCTCTCTCGCTCTCTCTCTCTCCCTCTCTGTCGATGTGTTTGTTAATGTATGTACGCATATTTCTCAGTATGTATGTTTGCCCGTACTTCTGTCTTCCTCTATGTATCAATGTTCTTTTATAAGTATTTATGTAACAATGTGTGTGTGTTTAATTGCGTATGTATATCTATAAGTTTGTGTACTTGTTATAATATGTGTTTCTATGCATGTATTTATGTATGCTTCACGAGCTTTTGTGAAAGTGAATTTTAGTGTGTATAACACATGCCTGTGAATATGAATATCAATATGGCTGCCATTCGGAAAGCATTATTGTCACCTTCATGTTGCCGAAACGTTGATCAATTTTGCCTGCGCAATAACATTGACATTGGAAGCTTTCAAATGTTCAAATTAGTAGGGAATGTCCGATGTAAATATATTAAGTGAAATAGTGCGATCGGGAATTGAAACCGTCTCTTGTTTACGGCCTTCCAAGGACATATTACTATCTTTACATCTATGTTTTTGCAATATAAACTGACGACTTATTATTTTGTACTTTTAAGTATCTAAGGTTTTTTTTTATCGAACCATTTCTTGGGTCATCGACATTAGCTTGTGCCTCCGGTCGATGAAATAATATCCAGTAATAGATTACAGAATCGATTGGATTTTTGTCAGAATAGGGAAAAGAGATTACAAGCGAAAATTATGAACTGCCTCGACAACCAAGTTAAATTCGCATCAAATGCTGTACAAATATTTAGTAAGTTTTTCAATCCACACAATGTTAAAGTTAGCTATGCTTGCTTGGACAACATTTCTTTTCAAATCATGCGCTACAATAGAAAACTCATATACACACGTTCCCCGCTCCACTTATTCAGTCAATTTGCAATTGTCAAAATCCATCTATATAAATACTTAGGTGATTATGTCTTTCTAAAACACTGAGTACCAAGAATCCATAACATCCCCAAATGAATTGCATCTACTTTGCAGCGAACAATCATTTGTCAGCTTTCCCTACGACTTACGTTTTAGGAAAAGTAGACAAAGAAGTGGCATAAAATACTAACTAATCATGTATTGGGATCCCATTCACTCGAAAAAGGAACGGGTTTTCTCGCTGAAAAATCAGTAGGATTTTGTGCATGTGAGAGAAAAAGTATATTGTGTTCTCTATTGATATACTGCTGAATGGTATTACACTAGCAAGTTCTCATCACGGATTCAGATTGTTATACTATATCTAATGATACCCTGTGTAATACAATATAATGTAGTGTGTCAGACTATAACCGGCGGATGTAACATTTCCAAATCATTGGTTCTCAACCGAGGTCCATATGGCAGTTGGGGATCCATATAAGATTTTCTTGCTAAAATTTATCTGCAAAAATTGGTCATACTTCTACAATACACAAAATATTTTCATATTAAAAAACATACAAATCTTGATAATACATAATTATAAAACTACGATATGATGTTTTTATACATTGACTAGATAGGAGGGTCCACACGAGTAAATTAGGAATCCAAGAGGTCAATAGGTTAAACATTGTTGAGAAACATTGATCTAAATGACTATTCTCTGCAGAAAAGATAGTCTAGCCAAGGAAGATAACGAGTGAGACGCATGTTTCTTAACGAAATACTAAATTCTAATTCAGCTGAGAAACATCATTCAGACTCTGCTTGTTTCTGCACGAAAGGACAGCGTGAAATTAAACTATATTCCTATTTTATGTATGTCTTTTTTTTTCTATCCTGAAATCTGGATTTATTACCTAAAACTGACGGCAATCCGACTTCTGGACTAAACTGGATTGGATACTCTTTTACTTGTTTCAGTCATTTGACTGCGACCATGCTGGAGCACCGCCTTTAGTCGAGCAAATCGACCCCAGGACTTATTCTTTGGAAGCCTAGTACGTATTCTATTGGTCTCTTTTGCCGAACCGTTGTTACGTGGACGTAAACACACCAGCATCGGTTGTCAATCGATGTTGCTGGGACAAACACAGACACACAAGCACACATACGTATATATATACATATACATATACACGACGGGCTTCTTTTCAGTTTCCGTTTACCAAATCCACTCACAAGGCTCTGGTCGGCCCGAGGCTATAGTAGAAGACACTTGCACAAGGTGCCACGCAGTGGAACTGAACCCGAAACCATGTGGTTGACAAGCAAGGTACTTACCACACAGCCACTCCTGCGCCTATATATTTATATATTTTGTAATCACAAAATATCTGTGGCCCTCTTAATTTCACCAGCAACGTCGAACCTCCAACACTCTTTATTTGATTACCTACATACGTACACGAGTGTACATAAATAATGCATTTATCTAAAAGGCTCAATCACTTGACAATCGTCCAGAATCTCCCTCCGCTAGAACATTTTCTGTTCAAAAATAGCTCCGTTAATTCCTTCAAGCTTTATCGTCCATACAACTTAATACTTTGTCTTTTCTTTACCTAAGTCTCTCGGTGCGGGGTCGTAGTCCTAGACGTTTACTTCCCTCTTGTTCTTCCTACAACTTGAAATGAATTATTTTGTGTTTCAATCTGTTGGAGCTGCATCTTGTTCTTGCACGAATATATATTTTGGTCTTGGGTGTTCAGGTATCAAAATTTTTCCAGAAGAATTCTCCTTTCACGACAACAATGTACTTTATGCCGAGACATACCACTAACTGTTTCAGTGTGAAAAACAGTTTTTTTTTTCGGCAAACGCTGAAATTTCATGACCTCTTAAAACATGGAACACATCTATCCTTAATTTTACTCCTCATTGAAGTTAGTTAGGGATCTTGGTGCACTTTTCCTAAATAAATTCAACCAAGAAACTAGAATTTTCAAAGTCAATTGATCTAAATAAATTACAATGTTCATAAAAACTACTCTTAAAAGAGTTAGCCACAAACTAGGCGCAATTCATTTTAAAGATGATTCGAGGTGATATGGATGCTCATTATGCAATATCTTTGTGAATATTTAACATCCTGTGTGGGAGGATAGATGGATTTTGACAATTGCTTTTCGGACGCGTGAAACAGACAATGTGTGATTGGGAATTTTATATTGTTATATATGATTGTTATAAGATGTAGACGTAAGCATAGGAAACATTAACGTTGACTTTCATTCACGAAATTATGTAAAATTTAATACATGGTATTCAGCTGAGTGAAACACCGAGTAACAATGGAGTGAAACAATGGCTGTTATCCCTTGAGTATTAACTGCAGACTTGCATACTCTTTGCTTTCAGTCGTTCGCATTATTATACA
>NC_043002.1:80177000-80182000 GCF_006345805.1 Octopus sinensis | reverse complement strand
AAGAAAGAAAGAAAGAAAGAAAGAAGAAAGAAGAAAGATGGAAAGAATCTGGAGTAAAAGGAAAAGAGAGATTAAAGTAAAGGAAAAGAAGAGGAAATGCAAATATTTCTATATTTCTAAGATGGCGGAAGACGAAAGGCGAGCGTGTTTAAAGGGTCATTTAGAAATACACGGTATGTATTGAAAGCTGAGAGAAGGAGAAAAAGACAGAGAGGTCCTTTCTCTTCTTCGATCAAACTGTCCGCTCGTCTGTCCATCCATCTATCCAGCCAACCAGTCGACCAGCCAGCCAGCCAGCCAACCCGACTAGCTAGCAGGCCAGTCGTCTTAACCAACTTGACCGGCTCCATTCATAAAACCGAACACACTGACACACCGACATGGGACGGCATACTGACCGACTGACCGAGCAAACGACGGCGACCAATCACAAACGGTCACGAGTGATTTCTAACGAGACGTTGTAGATATCAAATTACTGCAGACGTAAGCCCAATCGCTGGCCAATTACTCAATACTCTCACCGAGTCACACGAACACACCAGGGCACTGTGTTTCGCCAGGTAGCGCATTCATACACGCACCCGCACTGGCACAGTTTTGCACATACTCACACATACTCACATATGCTATAAACAACCTCACCCACCTTCAACAACAATGGAACTGTGCCACCCGCCTCTTTCTCTACTTTGTCATAGATTATGTGCTGTTCTGTATCAATAACTGTCCAACGCCACTCTGTCTCTCTCTCTCTCTCTGTCTCTCTGTCTCTCTCTCCCTCCCTTCCTCCCTCCCTCACTCATTCACTTTGTCACTTTCACTTGCTACCTACCTATCTACCTCTTTCTCTCTGTGTCTATCTGTCCATCTATCTATCTATCTATCTATCTATCTATCTATCTATCTATCTATCTATCTATCTATCTATTTGTTTGTCCCTTTATGTAGCTATGTAATCTATCTATCTATCTATCTATCTATCTATCTATCTATCTATCTATTTATCTATCTATCTATCTATCTATCTATCTATCTATCTATCTATCTATCTATCTAACTATCTATCTGTATGTCTGTCTATCTATCTATCTATCTCTGTTTATGTATTTGTTACTAGTCTATCTATCTATCTATCTATCTATCTATCTATCTATCTATCTATCTATCTATCTATCTATCTATCTATCTATCTATCTATCTATCTAAATGCTCCTCACCTCTGTTTCGCTCTCTATCTCTCTTGTAATATCTAATTTTCTCACCATCTCCTTTTCTCTATCTCCCTTTATCTCTTTATCTCTCCCTCTTTTACTCTTCTCCCCTCTCTCTTCCTCTTCACCTATTTATCTATCTATCTGTCTGTCTCTGTCTCTTGTCTCACTCTCACTCACTCGAAATATCCTACATTTCCTTATCAACTTTTGCCATTTCTCTCTCCCTCCCTCCAGCTCTGCCTCTCTTCGTTTTCGTTATCCTTTCCTTGCATTTCTCTTATCCCACTTTGGAATTTTTCTCACTTAGTCTTTCATTTCTTTTATTTTTATTCCCCAGATTTTCTTCGTCACGGGCTCTCCACTTTCTCCTCCCCTTCTCACCTTTCTCTCTCCCTCCCCTCTCTTCCACTCTCTCTCTTCCATTTTACCCCCTCTCCCTCCCTCCCTCTCTCTCTCCTCCCCTCTCTGAATTATTACTATTTTCTTTTCTCTCCCTAACTGTTTCAGCCTTTTTTCTTAGCGTTTCGTCTTCTCATTCCCAAATCTCCACATTTCTCTCTCTCTCCTTATCTCTCTCTCTTCCTCTCTTCTCTCTCTCCCTCTCCCTTCATTCTCTTTCTTTCTCTCTCTCTCTCTCTCCATATATATACATATATATATGTTTTTTCTCTTTTACTCTTTTACACGTTTTAACTGTGACCATGTCAGAGCACATTTGGCTGTGACCATGCTGGAGCACCGCCTTTAGTCGAAGATATCGACCCCAGGACTTATTCTTTGTAAGCCTAGTACTTAATTCTATCATTCACGTTTCCCCTTGTTCCAATGTTCTGTTTCTGACTTTAATTTCATATCTCTGTATGTGTCTTTCTTTCTAATTGTGTCCTTCTGTTTATCTATCTGCCTCTCTATATCTATCTATCTATCTATCTATCTATCTATCTATCTATCTATCTATCTATCTATCTATCTATCTATCTATCTATCTATCTATCTGCCTCTCTATATCTATCTATCTATCTATCTATCAGCTATCAGCTGCCGATCTCTTATGCTTGTTTCTGCGATATTGAATTACAGACTTTTCAAAAGACACTATAAATTCCCTACTCTAGAACCCTACTTGAGGACACCCCTATTGCACCTCAACTCACTACTTCACTTGACCAATTACATACCCCTTTCACCATCACAACCACCACCACCACCACCACCCCGTCACTAACATCTCGGCAATGCCTCCAACACCACAGCTATAACCAATCGCAACGACCACCACCACTGCCATCGCCACCTCCGCCACAACCAGCGCCACCACCACCACCACATCACCATCACTACCACCACCACCACCACCACCACCACCACCACCACCAAGAACAACAACACGATAGTCTCTACCGGCAATACTACTACCACCACTACGATCACTAAACTTTACACAGACACACACACACACAAACATACACACGCCCACACACACACACACACACACATACACACACACACACGCACACGCAAACGCACACGCATATACACTCACATACACATACATACACATGTACGCACCGCCGACACAACCACTAACAGCATCACTATCATTAACATCACCACAACCACTACCACCATCTCAATCACAACCACCATCTAGTTTACTATATCCACCATTAAATACACCCTCAATGCTACTAATAACCCCACTAACCCAACTTTTCTCATTACGTCCATCGCCAGAAGCACCGTCGCCATCACAACCAGATCCACAACCAGACGTGGTCCTCATCTTTCTTTATTCACCATTGACTCTTCCTCTTCTTTCTCAGTTTCCCTGCTTTCGTTTTCTTTTCACTTTATCCTCCCTCTCTCTCTCTCTCTCTCTCTCCTCTCTCTCCCTTTAATCTTCTTATACTCTCTCTCTTTCTCTGCCACCCCCTTTCTCTCTCGTTCTACCCTGCTCTCTCACTCTGTTTCTCTCCTCTTTCTCTTTCTCTCTCGTTCTCCTATGTTTTCGTTTTCTTTTAATGTATCCTCTCTGCCTCTCTATCTCTCTCTTTCTTTCTCTTTCTATACTCTCTCTATCTATCTATGTTTCTCTGCCCTTCCTTTTTCTCTCGTTCTACTCTTCTCACTCTCTCTGTTTCTCTCCACCTTCTCTCTCTCTCTCTCATTCTCCTCTGCTCTCCCTGCTACTTTTCTTTCTCTCTCCTGCTCTCACTTTCTTTCCTTCTTTCTCTCCCCTGTCATCTCTTTTTTCTCTCTTTCTCACTTTCTCTTTTTTCTCCACTTTCTCTTTGTCTCGCTCTATCTTTCACCCCCTGTTCTCTTTCTTTCTTTCTCTACCTTAGTCTCTCTCGTTCTCTCCTCTACTCTGCTCTCGCACTCTCTCTGTCTCTCTTTCTTCCTCACTGTCTCTCCCCTTCTCTCCACATTTCAGTACGTCGCTTCCTTGGTTTCACAGAAAGGTAACAATCTCAAAAAATTACCACACATACATACACACACATATCATACAAACATACACACACACACACACACACACACACACACACACACTCACGCATGCACGCACACAAACACACGTATACGCACGTACACATACACACGCACACATACAGCGTACACAGACAGCTGTACGCACATTCACACAACTATATATATACATATATACATACATCATATGTCTCCTACATTAAACATTAAAAGATACGTATAACTCTGCGCTACCTGTCTATCTAAAACGTAGTCTAAGTTGGACAAGGTAGTTCGAAAATGTTAAACAAAATAGGAGATAGTCACGGTTGGAATGCCTTTGATAACTTTGATCATGCGTCTGCTTGATCAGGACTGCCTTAGGGTTTAAACAACAACAACAACAGCTGATTATTAGATTAACACAGCAGAGATTGCCCCAGAATTATACACATAAGCATCTGCTTAGTACAAATAACATTTGACATTTCAATGTCACATCATCCAACCTATTCACACAATTCTTCCGTCATCAGCCATCTTCCATTTGTCTCCCTCTACCATTCTCTGTTCTCACTGTATCTGTATGTCTGTCTATCTATCTATCTATCTATCTATCTATCTATCTATCTATCTATCTATCTATCTATCTATCTATCTATCTATCTATCTATCTGTCTGTCTATCCATCTATCTATCCATCCATCCATTTATCTAACTATCTATCTATCTATCTATCTATCTATCTATCTATCTATCTATCTATCTATCTATCTATCTATCTATCTATCTTGTCTGTCTGCGTATGTACATACATACATACATACATATATATATATATATATATATATATATATATATAAACATTTTTATGCTGTTTGTTCATTTGCCTCGCGCATATTTATTCCCGCCTCCTTTTTCTAAATGCCTTTCACCTTGACACTCTTATGTTCTTTCACATCATATCTTTCAAGCACTTATCTCTTACACTTGTACTACCATAGCAGCCTCTGTCGGTCTGCCTTTCTCTTTCAATCTCTCCCTCCCTCCGTCTCTCTCTCTGTTTCTATCTGTCTCTCTTCCTCCCTCTCTTTCTATCTGTCTATCAATCGATTTGTATCTCACTCTACCGTCCTCTTCAATTTAATATACGTATCGCCGTTTACTTTTTTAGTCGTCTGTCTTTTCAAACTTTTCAGCTCTCAATATTCCCACACACAACACACACACACACACACACACACACCCACACCACACACAACACACACACACACACACACACACACACACACACACACACACACACACACACAC
>NC_043002.1:80170537-80176900 GCF_006345805.1 Octopus sinensis | reverse complement strand
TGCACAGCTTTTAACGCTGGTGATGTACTACGGTGCCAGCTGTTCACTACCAGTGAGCTAAGGTAACACCCCTTTCGTGCACCATCCAGAGTATTCGAGCGGTTCCAAGCAGTACTGTTTTCTGCTAGTGATCCACCCTTATTGTATCCCTATATGTTCCATGTACTTCTCAAGATTTTTAGTCACTGTTCCCAGGGCTCCGACAATTATTGGTACTACTACCACCTTTTTCAGCGACCACAACTGCTTAACCTCCCAAGCTAACCTGTCATATCTATCGATTTTTCTTTCTTCCTTATCTCATACTTTGTTGTCAGCTGGGAACGCTTTATCTATGATCCAGCATAGTTGTTTTCTTTCTCAATTAAGACTATGTATGGCTTCCTATTTTCTATTACATGGTCGCATTAAATCATAAAATCTCATAGGAACTTTTTGCATTATCATTTATGATGATGCCTTCGGGTTTATGATCGTACCAATTTATTGCCCTGTGAAGTACCTACTTGTTGCAAAGTGTCCAATGCACAAACCTTGCTATATTGTCATGACGTCTCTTATATTCTTTCTGGGCTAGTGGCCTACATTGACTGGTAATATGCCATACGGTTTCACAATTTTGTTCACAAATTCTGCACTTATCACTTTCTGATGTGTTGTCTATTCTGTATTTGATGTTTTTAGAGTTTGCACTTGGGCGGCAAAGTTTAGAGCCTCCTTTTCCGGTTTTAAATCACATTTAGTCATCAATAGCCATAAACAAGATGGCTATGAATGACTAAAAGTGATCATCATCATCATCATCATCATCATTAAGATGGAGAGCTGGCAGAATCGGGGTCAACTTTCAAAGGAGATAATCGATCACCCCTTCCTCTAAAATTCCAGGCCTTGTGTCCGTGGTAGAAAGAGCTACTATGTTTTTGTTGTGTTCAAATTCCGCCAAGGTCAACTTTGTCTTTCATTCTGCTGATGATGGTTGAATGTAATCAACTAACCCCACCCTCACAAAACAATTCAGGTTTTATACTCATAGTGGAAGGGATTATTATTGTCCTTGTGTTTATAGATGAGTGATTACGGCCAGATCTAAATGCACATTAAAATAAACAAGAGCATTAATAAGTTCGTCATTTGAGCAACATGTTTTGGCACTGAAGATTTAAGGTTTTGTATAGAGGAAGAATTGAAGCAAGGAACGATAAGACGCTCCTTATTCTAGCATATTTTATTTCGGCCTGAGAGTCGTTAAGATACGGGTAGTTGTAATGTTATCAGATGTAGATATTTTTTTTCTGGGAAAACGCCCCCTTAGGTCATGAATAACCATGAGATTGCATCTTGAATGTTATCCTCCGAGGCACAAGTTCAGGTAAGATTGTTTATGGGAGACCAGCAGTCTTCCATGCATGCCAGCATCCCCTCTCCAGGGCACAAGAGTTATCCAAGGGAAAGGCAAAATCCGTCATAGTTTGGCACCAGTAACATCGCAACTCATTTCTACAGCTGAGAGAACTAGACCAACGTGAAATACAGTGTCTTGCTCGAGAACACAGCTCATAGCCCGGTCCAAGAAACGAACTTGCTACCTCATGATTGTGTGCCCGACGCTCTAACCACTGAGCCATGCGCCTTCATACGGAGATATAGTAGAAGATACTTGCCAAAAGTGTTACGCAGGGGACGGAAACCGAAGTCACGTGCTTACTAATCAAGCTTCTTAATCACACAGCCTGCTTGCGTTTATAAAAGGAATTACAGTCAAGTGGTATGGTGCATACATCAATATATACACCCCTCCTTAATATTCTTTCCTAAATTCTATATATAGGCGCTGGCGCGGCTGTGTGGTATGAAGCTTGCTTCCCAACCACATGGTTCTGGGTTCAGTCCTACTGAGTGGCACCTAAGGTAGATGTCTTCTACTATGGCCTCGGATCGACTAAAGCCTTATGAGTGGATTTGGTAGACAGAAACTGAACGAATCCCGTCGTGTATATGTATATATATATATATATTGTGTGTCTGTGTTTGTCCCCCCACCACCATCGCTTGGCAACAGAGGCTGGTATATTTACGTCTCCATAATCTAGCAGTTCAGCAAAAGAAACCGATAGAATATGTATTAGATTTACAAAGAGTAAGACCTGGGGTCGATTTGTTCAGCTAAAGTCTGTCCTCTGACATGGCCGCAGTGAAAATGACTGAAACAAGTAAAAGAATGTGTTATTTTCTTCAGATATAAGCAAGCATTATTCGTAATTCATTTTCTGTATGCAAAATGTTTAGGAACTGGTTACGGAGATATTGTTTTGATTAAAATTCGCTAAAAAGATCCAATAACATAGAAACATTTACTTAGCTGCAAGTTTTTTCTTGTTTCTTTTTTTTGGGGGGGGGGGACAAAATTACGAATTTCCTCTAATTTAAATTTTGCTTCATAAATCTTTTTCATTCTGAACATTATATCCATTTATTCTTTAAAAAAAAACATTACCAATTACAACAATGTTTCTATTTTGCTTCTACAATTTAGACGAGAAAGTTAATTTATCGAGAAGCTTTTTGCTAAAGTTACTCCGTACAACATAACTTCACACTTGATTTACCGATATTAAATATTTCCTCTAGCAGGTAATTATTGTATTTTGCTGTTGTTGTCATCATCGTCGTTGTTGTTCTTGTGATTGTTGTTATTGTTGTTGTTGTTGTTGTGGTTGTTATTGTTCTCTTCTTCTTCTTCTTCTTCTTCTCCTTCTTTATTATTATTATTATTATTATTATCATTATTATTATTATTATTATTATTATTATTATTTATGGGTTTTTTCTTCTTTCAAATTTGCTTCCATTTCTTGCCGAGTGTCTTCCCGACTCCTAGGGTAAAGAAACAAATAGTATACATTGGTAGGCCATTAAACTAAACTCACTAGTTCGTTCAATTTTGTTTTGATAGAAATAAAGTTTAAAAAAAAATGGGTAGCAATAGTTCTCACATCGACAATGCTCTTCTCAATATTATTATTATTATTATTATTATTATTATTATTATTATTATTATTATTATTATAATTATTATTATCATTATCATTATTATTATTATTATTATTAATTATAACAAAATATTCTATGTTTGCGACTTTAGATACGTCCGTAAGAATTGTGGACCTAACTTTCGATGATATCATATGTCTAACTAATATGATACATCGAACTATCGGTATAACATTTTATTGATTTATCTGTCAGTGTGTCTATCGATCTACCTCTTTTAGAATCTATCATACACACACACACACACACACACACACACACACACACACAAGCACACACGTAAACAAACATATATACATGAATGCATATAAAGATAGATAGATGTGTGTGTGTGTGTATATATATATATATATATATATATATATATATTATACATATATATACATATATATATATATATATTTATAATATATATATATATATTATATATATATATATATATAATATTTGTATGTATATATATATCTCTATATATAATATATATATATATATATATATATATATATATATATATATATATATATGTATATATATATTTATATATATATTACATATTTATATGTATGTCTATATCTATATATATATATATATATATATATATATTAATATATAGCTCACAAGATAGTGAGCTCTATATACATGCGTGCATAAAAATTATGTATATATTTTGCCGACATGCACATGCGTATGTATGAATTCGTATATCTATATTCAGTAAAGGGAAAAAAAAAAATACAGAAACTCTCTAATGAAATTTAATCACAAATTTGACAATAAAGGTAATACGGTTTGCTGAAGAGCTGCGTCGTGAAGAACAGTTATTTTCTTTATTTCATTGTCATTAATTTGTCATAAAGCTAAATGTCTATAATAACACAGTAATGCAGGGTCGTCAGCCTTTGAAATGAAGCGATCTGAAATTACCGCATGAGGTGCGAGGTGAGGGAAGGACTTAATGACAATATGTTGAAATGTGTATGTATGTATGGCTGGATGGACGGATGTAGGTAGGTAGGTATGTACTTATGTACGAAGATAAGAATGCATGTAAATATACGCATATACATATATATGTGTGTGTGTATATATATGAGTGTATGTATATATGCATATATATATATATATATATATATATATATGTATATGTGCGTGCACATCTGTGCATTTATATATAATATATATATATATATATATACATACATACATATTATATATATCTATATGAATATATATCAGTATACATAGGTGTGTGTATGTGTGTGCATATATGTATATATTGTATATATATGCATATATGTATGTGTGTGTATGTGTATATATATATGTGTATATATATGTGTATATATATATGTGTGTATATATATGTATATATATATACATATATATACATATATAAGTATGTATATATATATGTATCTATGTATGAATACATGAATGATATATGTATATATATATATATGTGTGTGTGTGTACATACATATACACACAATACATAAGCACACTCACATACACACATATATTAAGAAGTTATAATGAAGGATATTATGAGAAATTGCTAGGAAATATAGACTGATAAGAGGGAGAGGTGAAGAGAGAATTGTGACAGTGCAGAATGCGGTGTTGTAGATGTATATAGCGAGTTTTTAAAGATGTAGGTTAGTGGAAGAGAGAGTGAATGGGGAAGAGGAAATGTCAGACAATTAATAAAACAGAGAGCGAAAGAGACAGAGAGAGGAGGAGGAAGAGGAGGAAGGAAGGGATGGGGAAGAAAGTGAGAGAGAAGAGGAAAAGAAGGAGAGTGAGAGAGTTGGAAGAGAGGGAGAGTGAGGAGTGAGGAGAGAATGCATGTGAAGACGAAAAAAACCAGTGGGGCAAATAAAAAAAGAAATAGACGTGTGGAAGAAAGAATTGGAATTAATTTACACTATGTGGCATATATATATATATATATATATATATATATATATATATATATAAAACATGCACATACGAAGAAAACGTCACAAACACACACGCGCGCGCGCTTGCGCATACACATACATACACTCACACACACACAAACCCACACACGAACATAAACACAGAATAATACGAGGAAATATCCGAAACTCTATATATCAAAGTATCTGGATGAGATGAAAATATACATATACCTATACATATATATGGAGTAATGTATACAAAACACACACACACACACACACACGCATATATATATATATATATGTGTGTTTTGTGTGATTGTGTGTGTGTGTGTGTATCATATATATATATATATATATATATATGTACACATACTTAACACTCACATACACATGTGTATGCATATATTATTATATAAATATATATATATATATATGTATATTACATATTAGTATAAATATACTATATATATATGTATAAAAATACATTATATATATATATAATATGTATATATATATATATAATATAATATATATATACATGTACATATATACATATATATAATACCATATATGTACATGTATATATATATATATAAATATATATATATATATACATATATGCATACACACACAGACAGACATTATATATATATATATATATATATATATATATATATATATATAGGTACATAGATGTATCTAACGATGTGAAGATGTGGTGATTGACTGCTTGTGGATGAGTTGTGAATGCCCGTGCTTCTGTTATTACGTCTGCGTATGTGTATGCGTGTTTGCACTTGTGAGCACACGCACGTGCACGTTCGTATATTCGTATGTGTGTCGCATAATGATTCTGAGCAAAATGCAATTCGCTATTATTAACAAGTATAAAGCGCAGAGAAAATTGTGAAAAATTTAGATGAGTGTCTTCAGACTCCTTTTGGTAGGAATTCCTCTCATTGAAAACATTTCAATGATTATGCCCTGTTTTTCATTTAATTCGCCTTCTCCTCCCTGTCGAAGTAGTAGTTTTTTTTTTGGGAATTTTTTTTTTTTTTTGACGTTTGCTTTTACTGGTACTGTTATTCACACTGCTGCTACTGCAAAATCCGGCTGATGATGATGATGAGAATGATGATGATGATGACAATGACGATGATGAGAACGATGACAATGACGAAGAGGATAACTTCGACAACAAAAGATTTTGTTGATGATGATGATGATGAGGATGATGATGATGATGATGATGATGATGAGGAGGAGGAGGAGGATGAGAATGATGATGATGATGACAATGACGATGATGAGAACGATGACAATGACGAAGATGATAACTTCGACAACAAAAGATTTTGTTGATGATGATGATGATGTTGATGAC
>NC_043002.1:80145537-80165537 GCF_006345805.1 Octopus sinensis | reverse complement strand
CTTGCTAATGAATCGTAAGGAATCTTACGAGCTTAATCAGCGAACGGGGAATATATTAATTCCATCGATAACTACAAAGTAAAAAAATATGTAACAGACAGAAAAGCACAATCATTTAAGCGTAACCCCAATGTATTACAGGTATTCATTTTATATCCATTGCAGAAATTAAAGGTAAATTCGCTTTCAGAAATATCTGAATTAAGAAACAAAAACATCAAGTGGTATTTCTATTGACGTGTCATAGACTCACAGGGCTACATTTATGGAAGGGTTTAAGCAGATACTTTCAACTGTTGTGCCACGTATTCCTGCGACACAGTGATCGGCAGCTGTAATGCAAGATTTTGTGATCTATCGGAAAATACCGTGATATACAAAAACTTTGATGGATATAATGCACTACATTGGGGCATCCCATTGCATCAAACACTGTCGAACAATGTTTTAAGATAATTACTTATATTGAATTTTTATTTAATATAATGTGCCATAATGCTGCACCACTAAGGTGCATAAGGATTCCTTTGCAGCAAAATGTACGCGTTCTCCCATCTGTGTTGTAAAGTCATTGAAATATTTAATTTTTGTGTAATAAAACATTTTTAAAGCTGATGATGTAACACTGTTAGTTATTCAGTACGTTGCAAATTGACTGGGGTTATAATCCCCGCCGGTTTAGGCGATACAAGCGATTCCACTAATTGACAAAATGCTGGAGTATTTTCCCGACCTCGGAAGGATAAGAAGCAAATTCAATATCTGCCAAATCTAGACTCCTAATTTGACTGTCTTCTAATGCTCTCATTTAGAACTTCGGTGAAATTGTGAAGACTTATTGTATAGGCCGGTTGTATTGGGGTACAAATAGTCTATATTTTAAAGAACATAAAATCGTATATTTTGAAGAAGTGTGTCATGAACAATGATACTAACAAGTGTAGTAGCGATATTACATCAACAAAGAATGAGGTCCCTGTTACAGTTTTGGTTTACAGGAATGTTACTAAGAATTAGGGTACTGTAGGTTAGAATAAATAATAAACCGGACATAATGTTTTACAAAGATTAATAAAATCCCTTAACGTACTAACATCCTTCAAGCTGGTTTCAATTTCGTTATTTCTTCTTTCTTGCCCCATAAAACAAAGTATCTACGAATTAGGTCGATAGATTTGTCCGATTGCATTCTACTTCAAAATTTGTCACCTTGTGCTGCATGGGAAAATCGAAAGGGTGCCAAAAAATGCATAGAAGTTATTAAAATTTTCTACGTTCCATAATACTGGGATCAACATTGGATTTTCTTCTCTGTGCACCGATAAAATTAATGCCAATGGAGTGTAGGAATCGATTTAATTGACTACTGCCACTTCACTCAGGTGGCATTGCGCTTGTGTTATAAATGGGTGATATGGTTGTGATATTCCGGTACGCACTTAGTAAATATTATAGATCAGAACAAAATTCCTTACGCAGTTGCTCCGATTCTTTCCACACAATTTAAATCTCACCAAAGTCCACTAGAACTTTCAACCTTTCGTATTGACTCTTTCAATTGTTTCAGTCTTTTTACTGTGGCCATGCTGGAGCACCGCATTTAGTCGAGCAGATCGACCCCAGGACTTATTCTTTGTAAGCCTAGTACTTATTCTATCGGTATCTTCTGCCGAACCGCTATATTATATATATTCTGGTTTCAATACTTGATTGATACTTTATTTTGTCATTCATCACGCGAAATTTTTTTTAAACGTAGGAGTGGCTGTGTAGTAAGTAGCTTGCTTACGAACCACATGGTTCCCGGTTCAGTCCCACTGCGTGGCGCCTTGGGCAAGCTTCGGGCCGACCAAAGCTTGTGAGTGGATTTGGTAGACAGAAACTGAAAGAAACCCGTCACATATATATGTGTGTATATATATATATATATGTGGGACTGAACCGGGAACCATGTGGTTCGTAAGCAAGCTACCTACCACACAGCCACTCCTACGTTAAAAAAAAATTTCGCGTGATGAATGACAAAATAAAGTATCAATCAAGTATTGAAATTGACTCTTGCCTTGCTTCCAAATTTATGGTCTGATTCTGATACGAATATGTATTATTACAGGTGAAAGATAACAAAATATGCCGAGCGCTTGACAAACGTGGTTTTGGTAATTAGCTGCCTGTCTTTACGTCCTCAGTTCAATCCGTGCAATAGTTTACTTTGCCTTTCATTTTCTAGATACAGCAATTAACAACCCATTACTCACGTCAATTAAATCCATTTTGCGTAAGTGTATGTGTGTGTGTGAGTATTGCTGTGATAAATATATGAATTATTCGCGATATGTATTTATTGATAGATTTCATAAAATGTTTGTAGATATTTAGCAATGTCGCTAAAACGTCTGAATCCTAATCCTAGTAATATTAAATTTGATCGATCAGAAATCTATATGGTAAGTACTAGTCCAGTGCCAGGGTTGGGGGTGGGGGCATTTAATCATCTGTAACCCTCAGTAACCCAAATAATTGTGCCTTTGTGTGAAAGCAAAATACATAACTACTGTTGATGTTGCTTGTGGTGCCGTCTTCGTTTCATATATATATATATATATATATATATATATATATATACGTTAGTATGTGTGCATGCATGTGCAAGTGTGCAAGTGTATATATGCATATATAGATACATACATACATACATTCATACATACATACATATATATGTGTGTGTGTGTGTGTGGTATAAACAGGGTATCTCATAATGAAGTGACACGTGTTATTTGTAATTTACAAGATCTCCGGTCGATAAATGTGCTTGTTCTGGTCCTTATTACTTGCGTTTAAGATGTATCCCATCATTATGTGACATCAAGTGTATGTGTATGTTCATGTATGCGTTCGTATACACAATTCCACGCATGCACACACTTACATAGTCAACCTGTAGTCATACATATTTCATTAAATCGCACGATCCTTTTCCGTTTCTCCCCGTCTCACTCTGTCATTCTTTCTCTCTCTATTAATCTTCACTTCACGCCACAACTTTAGATATTTTCCTCTTTATAGTTTCGTCCTTTATTTTCTCCTTTCTTCCCATTCTTTTCGACATTAATTTTTGCCTTTTTCAGTTTTTCTTTTCCCAATTACATCATCTTTCCTCTTAATTTTGCTACCTCTCTCCGCCTCTCTCCCTCTCTTTCTCCCCCTTTCTCTCTCCGTCTATCTCTCTATTTCTCTATCTATGTATCTATCTCCCTTCCTTAATAACTTGTCCCTTTGATTTCGTGCCTTTCTTCATTAATGTTAATCCTTCCATCAATTTCTCGCACTCGTTCTTCTATCACATATTCGATATAAAAGGCGACCTGACAAAATGGCCGCTCAATGAGAATGAAACGAGTAGAATGTGAAAAAGGGATGGATAGGTTAATAAGGAGAAAAAGAGAGTGAAAACAAAAATCAAGGGATAGAAAGAGGAAGAAAGAATGTCATACATACACAAATACATACGTACAGGCGTTTGTACCGATACATACGCATATGTATGCGTGTATGTATATATGAGTGTATGTGTGTGTATGCATATATATATATATATATAATAGACATACACGCATACACACACACACATATATATATTTATGTGTAACTATTTTGACTTTGGGTATAGGTCTATTAGTATGCCGATTAAAGCACATACACCGTTTGGACTACCTGATGTCATTCAGTTACGATATACTTTTCACTGGCTCTACTTCAGGAAATCCGCAGTTTGTCGAGTTTATAATTGATGAAGAAAATGGAAGATGGAAATGGGTCGAAACGATCGTCGTGCTAAATGAAAGTTCGTACTAAACCCATCTTCCGTTTCCTTTATCAATTGTATAAGAAATCCAGATGAGAAAACAAAGAATGAGTTTAGAATAACCGAATAACCGAATAACCTTAATGACCAGTTACAATTGTTTCAGATGCAGTGAAAGTACCCGGTCACACTACTTTACCAGAACCACACACACACACACACACACACACACACACACACACACACATATATATATATATATATATATATATTGAATAAACAACGATAGCTAAAGATACGTACATTTAAGAGACGTAGAAGGCCCCTAATTCTTCATCGGTTATCAACCGAATGGTTATACTCAGTTTCATACCTTCAACCATAATACTGAGAACTTCGCATATCGGTGGCACCTGCACAATTTGCGGGGAATTAGCGCTGCGTGCGAACAAAACGTTTCAGAGAGGACGTAGGAAAGTACAAAGTAAGCAAATGTAATTTAAGACGATTGACCAAGGCAGAATGAATACAGCCTTTCGGGCAAAAAAAACAACCAACCCACCCAAGGGCGCATGGTTTAGTTAATACGGTGTTGCACTCACGATGTAGCGATCGTTATTTCAATTCCTAGACTGGATGGTGCATTGTGTCCCCGAGCAAAATACTTCACCTCACGTTGCCCTGCGATCACTTCGACATCTGATGCGTGGTACAATATTCACATGTTCAGATAACGTCGATTTGATGGAGAGAGTGAGCTAGAACATTTGATCGCTGTAAGCAAATCATTTGTGTAGGTGTTCGGCACAAGCGGAAGGCTTATACGACGTCTTCGACGGGAGAGTCCATCGTGTATATATATGCATGCACACACACACATATATATATGAATATATGCATGTATATATAAATATATATATATACATATACATATACATATACACACATATATATATGTATATATATGTATATATATACATGAATATATATATATATACATGAATATATATATATACATGAATATATATATACATGTATATATATACATGTATATACATTAATATATATATACATTATATATATATATATGTATATATATATATATATATATATATATCTATATATATATATATATATATATATAATATATATATATATATATTATATATATATATATATATAGCTCACTCTCTCCATCAAATCGACGTTATCTGAACATGTGAATATTGTACCACGCATCAGATGTCGAAGTGATATCTATATATATATATATATATATATATATTGGATTGGAAGCACTCCGTCGGTTACGACGATGAGGGTTCCGGTTCATCCGAATCAACGGAACAGCCTGCTCGTGAAATTAACGTGTAAGTGGCTGAGCACTCCACAGACACGTGTACCCTTAACGTAGTTCTCGGGGATATTCAGCGTGACACAGAGAGTGACAAGGCCGGCCCTTTGAAATACAGGTACAACAGAAACAGGAAGTAAGAGTGAGAGAAAGTTTTGGTGAAAGTGTACAGCAGGGATCACCACCATCCCCTGCCGGAGCCTCGTGGAGCTTTAGGTGTTTTCGCTCAATAAACACTCACAACGCTCGGTCTGGGAATCGAAACCGCGATCCTATGACTGCGAGTCCGCTGCCCTAACCAGTGGGCCATTGCGCCTCCATATATATATATTATATACGCGACGTGCTCCCATACAATTCCATCTAATAACAGAATTCCACCGTGTTTCTTTGTGCTTATCTCCCATCAGCAATCAACCGGTGTTGGTATGTCTATTTTATCACAAACGAGAAATTCAACCCAGTGCACGATCATGGCCACTGTCCAATAACTAAAACATGCAAAAGGCAGAAACTCCAAGACCTGGCATGAAATCTCGCATTGTCAGTAAACTCTTCTTAAGTGATACTTAGAGATGTGCGGTGTTAATGACTATATAAAAGGCATGAAGTGATTGACATGGAACGTATTAACCGAGAATCGAAACCGGATTTGCACTGTTAGGGTATTAATGACTTCCGCTTATTCTGTGGCGTTCGACTTTATTTAAAGTTGTTTATTTTCCCTTATTAAGCAAAAGATGTATTTTACTTTTGTAGGTTTTTTTATACATCATTCTTTTAGCGGTAAAGAATATAGAATATATATTGGTGTTTTGACCCTGTGTATTGCTAATACTCTAATGTATTAGAAATATTTTTATTGTTAACAATGCATACATACATATATATACACACTCACACACGTATATATATATATATATATATATATATATAAAATTTTATAGTAAGGGTACTAATGAGTAGCACCACATGCTAGAAATAGACACCAAATGGCTCTAAGAACTGAATTATTTAACACGTGAGAACATTTGTTTAAGAATTTCTGGATACGCTGTGTTCGTATGGATATACATGAATAGTTATATTAGGCTGTTTCACATGAAATGTCGTATTTAAAAGGTAAAAATAAAATGTTTAAGAAGTGTTAAGGAACTGATTTATTTAATCAAAGTATGATCCATATTCATTTAGGACGTTTACCCAACGTTTCTCTATGTCATATATTCAAGCTTAAAAAAAACAAAACATATTTTGCTGTGATAAACTGTCCTAATGCTTCAATTACTTCTCTAAGAATATTTTATTGCTTATGAAACGCTCAAAATGCTTAAATAAGTGAAGATCAGTTGGAGAAATATAAGGAGTGTAGAGAGGATGTTGCAAAATCTCATAATTCAGGCTTTGCGACTTTTGGACCGTATCTTGAGGAGTATGAGGACGTGCATTGTCGTAGGGCAAAATTGGGCTATCCCTATTCACTAACCTGGGTCGCTTCTTTTTCAAATTCTCATGCATACAATCAATTTCCTGGCAATATGATGTTGCTGTTACCGATTTTCTTTGTTGAAGAAATGAATAATGAATAAATCCCTTCGCAGACCACCATAGAGTGACCACTAACTTTTTAGGGTGAAATGGTGGGTTTGGGTAGTGTTTAGGTAACTCTCCTACATCTAATTAATGAAAATTGTTCCCACTGAAGTCCTTCTTGAGCGACACATTTTTCCATTTGAGTCATTACAAAATTTCAAATAGTATTTATGGATCTTTGATTAACTGCCAAGGACCTTTTGGCCAACACTGTATATAACTATGTATGTATCTCCCTTTACTTTTTTACTTGTTTCAGTCATTGGTTCGTAAGAAAGCTACTTACCACACAGCCATTCCAGTATGTATATACATACTTACACATGTATATATATATATATATGTACGTAAGTATGTATCTCTCCCTCTTTCTCTCTCTCTCTCATGCTTTGGTAAGATCTCATGGCGGAAAATATAATACTGGATAAGTAACAAAAATGGTTACAATTGATTATTTTGTTATACAATTAGAATAAATATTTAACCAAGAAGTAAGAAGTTAACAAACGAGAACAGAAGGCATTTTAGGAATATATCTCTCTTCAAATACATTATCAGTAATTAAATGTATTTTGTACTACTAACTTTTAAATCCAACAATATTTGAGATTGTTTGGTATTGTAATGTTAACTGATGTATTTCTATAGCATTTCATTTTACCCGTAAAACGATTTCGATTTTTCTATATCGTTTAGTTCTCTCATATGCATATATATCAATCTCAGTAGCTATCTGGAAAAGGAAGGAAAAAATGAAAATAACAGAAATAAACAAAAATCTACTTTGCTTTATTAATCGTTGATAAGAATTGTGGCCGACCTAGGTTCAATAGCTTTTGAGATAGGAAAATATACAATTAAGCAAACAAACAAGAAATGTAACTAAATGCACAAAGATAGAAGTATCTAATTATTTGGTGAGCAAATATATTGGCTAGAGAGAATGATGATAATGGTGGACAAAGACCATCGTGACTCGCGGGGTACTGTCTCGATCTTGTCAGTGTGGTTTGATCAACGCTGCTGGTGAGCCAGATAAATGTAAAAACTAGAGCTAATTCAGAATTGTGGATGAATCATCATAGTTATGTAACTGGAGTGACATAAGAATTTCATTACAAGGTAATTTTTCTGTCGTAATACCCAAGGTAATATGAACATTTATAAATATATGCTTATATAAATAAATGCGCACATGTAAACTCATTCATATATATATATATATATATATATATGTGCTTGCATAGAATAGTATACATACATATGCACACACATTATGGTAGATAAGTAGAAACCTAAGCAGATATGTAGAAGTCCGAATGATTGCAAGATAAATTGTCAGACAGATACAAAATCGGACATCCGTTTATTAAGAGAAGGTAAAAACGTGATTACAATTTCCTGACTCTTAAATGCCAGGAGCTTACACTCTTTTATGGAATGTACGGTCTTTGATGTTGGTGCTGTGCAGCTTCTCCCAAGAAATACTTAGACTTCTTTAAAAAGAAGAATTGGCAATTTCTTAATTGGAAAATCAAAATTACTTTTCCAATAGAACCAGTGGCGAGATTTACTGTCATCTTACGAGGTTCGTCTTTCTTTTCTTACTTTTTTTTTGTTCTTAATTTTGCTCATAGGTTTTGATTTCGGAATTTTTCAAAATTACCTTATTACTTTTCAATTTAGTCTATAGTGGTAAACGACATTGTTGAGAGATTCTCCCTTGGCAAAAATAGCTCGGTTTCTGTGTTCGATATTTTGGATTTAGAATATCTTATTTTATTTACGATACTGAAATCTTGAACAGTGCACCATGTTACTACCACCTCATACAACTTCCCATGTGATTTGTATACTTACATAATTCTCTCAAATTTAATATTTTGGCACTAGGTCAGCAATTTTGAGAGGTGATCATCCCTAGCACTCTACTGGTACTTATATTTATCCTGATAAGATGAAATGTAAGGTCGACCTCGACAGAATTTCAACATAGGCGCAGGAGTGGCTGTGTGGTAAGTAGCTTGTTTACCAACCACATGGTTCCGGGTTCAGTCCCACTGCGTGGCATGTTGGGCAAGTGTCTTCTGCTATAGCCCCGGGCCGACCAAAGCCTTGTGAGTGGATTTGGTAGACGGTAACTGAAAGAAGCCTGTCGTATATATGTATATATATATATATATATATGTGTGTGTGTGGGGGGTTATGTGTCTGTGTTTGTCCCCCTAGCATTGCTTGACAACCGATGCTGGTGTGTTTACGTCCCCGTCACTTAGCGGTTCGGCAAAAGAGACCGATAGAATAAGTACTGGGCTTACAAAGAATAAGTCCCGGGGTCGATTTGCTCGACTAAAGGCGGTGCTCCAGCATGGCCGCAGTCAAATGACTGAAACAAGTAAAAGAGTAAAGAGTATAGAAAGTAAACAGCTGAAAGAAATCTCCTCAAGAACTTCGTTCGGCGCGGTAACGATTCTAATAACTCGCTGCTTAACTTAATAAATGTGTTCTCAAGCAAGCTGTTGCTGTTATTGTTACTTTTAATTCTCTATTCACTTACATCACTAATGCCTTTAAAAATGTCATTAGTATCAAACAAACTTATTCCTTCTGGAGTTGGTGAATTTCATGCTGCCTGATTATATAAGATACTTATACCTGGCATAAGGGAATCAGGTTACTAAAATGTCGATCTATCGCGAGGTAAAAATCATTGGAGTCATAGTTACAGTAATATCACAGTATTTCGATCAATTGTACATGACCAAAATATAGTTCCACATTATAAATCTAAATATGAATGTTTTACCAATCTATCCGCATAGACTTTTTAGATGTTCATCTTATCTTAAACCGAACACAAAATCGTAGTAAAAGTCGAAACAAATAGGTGTTCTCAACGACCAGCACCTCATTCTCCCTCAAATTATACACTACAATCTCAAAAGAGAAAGGGAATGCTGGAAAATATATTCCTAGGTGTTCTCCCAAATTCTAGCGAAACAGTGGGGAAAATTCGGGCAACGCAGGATTTTGAGAAACATTCGGGCAGAGAAAGCAAGAAGAATAGCAAATTAACAACGGAGATAAATTAATGACCGGCTAAAAAATTTTGGGGAATGATAAACATCTAAACTTAAATCCATTACTTATTCAGGAGTGAATAAATTAACTCAATCCGCTTATTTCTCTTAGTTAACCCCCTTATTACACTCCATTCTCGTTTTCGTTCATTGTAATAAGTGAAAGCAAAAACTTAGCTAGTAATCTTACTGTAGTTTTGTTTTTGCTATAAAATGTTTACAGAACTTTGCTGAACGCATTCATTCTGAATACTATCTTTAAAAAACGTTGATTAGCGGCGTACGGATAGCTCACCCCATTTCAATGTTTGTCCTTGTAGAACATTAAATTCAAATTGTGTGCACTAAACCTCATCAACGAGACTACAAAACATGCAAATAGTTTTTCGCCATTGCATCAAATGCACAGAGTTTGGTGAGTTAGTAGACTGTGAGCTAGTCGACAAAGGAAAACAGAATATCACTTTATTTCATCATCTTAAAAACTACAACAGATACTAATTGCTTTTTTCTTTTTTCACTTCAAAACATTTTTCAACATTAAATCTTTTAGTAGATGAAATGAGTGAAGATTGTAAACATGCTACAACCATAACCCACACAACATAATATAATGCAAACAAATAATCTCAAATCCCTACGGAATTTGACTTCTCTGAGTCTGAAGATCTTTCAAGAGACGAAAATAACGCTGCTTCTTTCAGTTTCCGCCAACCAAATCCATTCACAAGGCTTTGGTCGGCCCAAGGCTATAATAGAAGACACTTGCCCAAGGTTCCACACAGTGGGGCTGAACCCGGAACCATGTGGCTGGTAAGCAAGCTACTTATCACACAGCTACTCCTATGTCTATAAATGTGTGACGCTTTATATAACTTCAGGGAAAGACTGTAGGTGATACAACAGGTGTAAAGTCAGCTACAGTGACCAAGTAACAGCAGAATTGAAGAACATTTTGAAAGCATTTCAAGTTCTCAAAGCAACCGTTCCTAGGCACACAATACTCTTTCAAAGGAACATGATTTTCATGGACAGATAAAGGTCTTTCGTCAATTGCACTACGAAGGTGGCTCTACTGGAGCAAAATGCCAACAAATATCTATCAATTATTTCTGTCAGAAACAATTATTGTGTAAATGAAATCATAGCCTGAGGATAATGACATACAAATACTTTATGCACGTGGCCATATTGCCTCCAGTCTTCATGCATCAGGTATTTTAGCGGAATACTCACATGTCGTTAGGTTATTACTATACAGTTCTGAATCGCTTAAAATGCAGGAAAGAGACTTTTTTCAAAGATTGTTCCGGATCATACGCATCCATCAAATTCATAGCTAACTACAGCTCGTATTAATGAAATTGTTTACAAGAAATATTTTCATAAAATACTACCAATATTTAGCAAAACCGCTTGTATCTTGGCAACTATTGTTGATCCATCGTATTCGGAAGAACACTTCTTTAGTGGTCGTAGAAGAAGGAAGATGTATTTAAGTAGTACGATGGGTCAAAACTCAACACAGTGCGGCGATACTAAATATTTAGCGAATATGTCAATGTGTGAAATGTCGAACATATTTATGGTGTTAAGAAAAACAGGAAATGATAATAAAAATATCAAGTTGCATGATGCGTGATGTCTATTGTTCGGAGACAAGTAAGAGTTGGGTTTTAATAAAAATTGATTTTGTATTTTTATATTTCGGTCAAATCAACCTCCTTCTCTACTCCACTCTTAACCAAGGTGCTAATTATTCCGATTCCTCGAGACAGTATAACATTGAAAAGAAGAAGGGAATAGAGACAATTTAAATACCACGAACTACGTATCTATATATTTATATGTATTCTTTTGTGACTTAGTCTAGGATAATTGTAGCAGAATACAGGTTCGTGTTTTTAAACCTTAAGTGATGTCATAAAAATACGTAACAAAATAGTAAGCATTCATGAAAGGTGAGTAAAACCGGAACGCTCATTGAAAATTGAATTAACGTCTCCAAAAATGTTTGGCCTAGTGCATTAGTGAAATCATGAATACCATTATCTTGATTTAGAGAAGTAAGATTAATGCAATCAGTAATTGTTTAATTGATTTACTAATTAATAATATCTGAATTAATATGTAATGAATTGAATTAACTAAATTGCTAATATATTTCATTTTATGCAACTAGACGTCAGCTAATACGATTTAATTCACATGTGTTTCTAGTTTATGTTTGCTATTTAAGTATGGGGCATGTGGGGTAAATCTAGTGTGAGATAGATAAAACGTTTCTTTCATGTGAAATGAAAATTAACTTAGGATAGGAAATGAAAGGTTTTATTTATAAATTAACATTAGTATACATGTATACATATGCATGTATGTATGCATGTATGTGTATGTATGTATGTATGTATGTATGTATGTATGTATGTATGTATGTATGTATGTATATATGCATATATGCATGTAAGTATGTATCTATGTGTGTGTGTACATACACGCATATATACATATATAAGCATACCTATATACATACATATATAAACAGACATATATATACATGCGCTTGCGTACAACACGCATATACATGAACACGCGCACGCTCCCACACTTACGCACACGTACATGCACACACACGTACACACATACACACACGCCCATACACATGCACACACACCAAAATACACACACAGCAATGCATTGCAACTCGTTTGTCGCTTCCGACAATGCAAAAGATGCAATTATAATAGCACCTTCGACTGATTTAACCTGTCTTGAAGGGTCCTTATCCTTATGAAGGAATTTCACCCGCACATGAAGAAATGCAAGGCCTGTACGTCCGAGAGGGAGAGATAACCGGGTTCAGAAGATAGCGAGGGCATCAGCACTGCAAGACTCAAAAGCTTTATAGGTCCGTAGGCAATGGTGTCCTCTTTTCCCATTTTATGTTGCGCTTAAGGAATCTACTTATATCTCAACCCAACATACCATGAGGAGAAAGTGAGTTTAAAAGCCTTTGTACAATATATAGATTGTCTCTTCGTTCAGAGTTTTGCAGATGCAGATAGCTGCCTAATAATTCATCACATTTTCGATTTGGATAAGAAAAATAAAAAATCAGCTGGGCTACTTAGGGAGAATACAATAGGATAGGACTCCATCAGTCATTTTGTGAGTAGGAGAGATGTGTGTACAAATGTATCTCTTTTAGCTGTCTTATTTGTTTCAGTCATTAGACTGCGGCCATGCTGGGGCACCACCTTGAGTGTTTTACTCTTAGTCGAATGAATGACCACAGTACTTATCAATGTTTTAAAGCCTGGTACTTATTCTATCGGACTCTTTGGCCAACTGCTAAGTTATGGAGACGTAAACACACTAACACCGATTATTAAGCGATGGTGGAGGTCGAACACAGACACAAAGACACACACACTGACAGATACACACACTCACACAAGCATACACACACACACACATATATATATATGTGTGTGTGTGTGTGTGTATGTATATATATATATATATATATATATATATATAGAGAGAGAGAGAGAGAGAGAGAGAGTAGAGAGTAGTGGTACTTTCATCTTTTACTGGTTTCAGCCCAGGGCTGAGGTCATGCTGGTGCACCACCAGTAGTTACTCGGTGTTGTTTCCGGTATTGTTTTTGGTGAAGTAGTGAGTTGGACGGAACTGCTCCTTCTTTGCGTCTCCCTGTCTAGCCGTTCCTTGAAAACTTCCACATGAACACCATATAGATCTCCAAGGTTGCTTGGAAGGATGTTGAACAATTGCAGCGCCTTGGAACCCAGACTATTGCAGTACTGTGTCCTTATTTTAGACGGGGAAGACGAGATCTTCGGTATGATGCAGTGCTGACCAGTTCGAGAAATGGTATAGCTGTCAATTCCAAAATTGGGAGCTAAGCCCTTCAAAATTTTCCAAATATATATCACCGCATGTCTCTCTCGTCTTCTCTCTAGGGAATAGAGACTCACCTCCTTTAGCCTCTTTCAGTAGCTAATCTTTTGCATCGAGTCAATCTTCATTGTGTATTGGCACTGAACTGCTTCGAGTTCCACTGTTTGTTTCACACTACTTGGGGACCATAATTGGGAGCAGTAGTCCTTTTACTGGTTCTGAATGTCCTCAGAATCCATTTAGCCACTTGTCTGCACAGTGTTACCATCTTCGTAATATGCACATAGATTGTTGCATCATTGCTCATGTGAGCTCCCAGACAACGTACCAACTCCGATTCTGGATCGTATTATCTCCTGGTCCACTGTATTCCGATTTTAGCCTGGAGTTGTACCGATAGTGGAGTGTCTGGAATTTCATAGCATTGAACTGCATGTTATTTTTGTTAGCCCATTTGTAGATTTCGTTCAGGTCTTTCTCCAGTTTTATGATGCCCTCTGGGTTCCTAACTGCCTGCGATACTTTTGTGTCGTCAGCATAAATGGTCAGATTGGCTGACTGTACCGCGCAAGTCCTGTCCGAGAGGGCCACCACAAATAGTAATGGCCCCAGTACAGTTCCCTGTGGGACTCTGCTGAGAACTGGTGTCTCTTTAGAGTAAGCAATATTGGCTACAGCTGTCTGACTCCTGCCCTTCAGAAAATCATGCAGCCACTCTCCCAGATTCCCTGTAATACCAAGGTTTCGCAGCTTGTCAAATATCATGCCATGACCAACCTTGTCGAAGGCCTGGGCAAAGTCGAGGTATATCATATCTACAGCTGATTGATTTAGCTGTTGTTTCAGTACCCAGTCAAATTGCTGCAGCAGTTGTGTGAGGCAGCTCCTCCCTGGACGGAAGCCATGTTACGCGTTTGTGAGAAGGTTGTTTTCTTCTAGGAACGTAATCAGCCTTTTTCTAACGATACGTTCCATTGTCTTGCTATCATGTGAGGTCAGAGAAATGGGCCTGTACTTTTTAACATCTACTCTGCTCCCTCCTTTATGGACAGGGCATTTATACTCTCTTGTAGCATGTTGGGAAGTTTATCACAAGAAAAGAAACTCTGAAAGTGTATCTGCAGTGGCTTTGCAAGAGCCTTTTTATATGTCTTTAAGAGGACAGCCGGGAGTCCATCTGGACCTGTTGCTGAGTTTGATCTCATCTCATCAATAGCTGATATTACATCTTATTCTGTTATGATGATGTAATCGATGGTTGCCTCTTTTCCGAAGAGATTCGTTACATTAAAAACCTCCTCAGGCTTGTTTATTTGCATATTTTCCAATGGAGAAGTGAAAGCACTTCGGAATTCTTTATTTAGTGCTTCACCTATCTTCCCCGGGTCTGTAGTTAGTGAGCCGTTTTTACCAAATAATGGCCCTATCTAATAGCGTACGGAGGCAAATTCCTTTGCCAACGTGTAAAAGACTTTAGGATTTCTTTTTATATTTTCGACTGCCCAGGGTTTTTTTTTTCCATGGCAGATTTTGAGTTTATTTTCAATCTCAAAGAGTTCCTCTGTCAGGTGGGATTTCCTACTGTTATTGAGATGTTTGTTTAAACGATTCAAGATCTTTATTCTCCGCCGCATGAGTATTCTCCTGTCTCGGGGAATGATGTTTTTGTGTGTATTGACATTCCTCTCTGGGACATATTTAATGCATATGGCTCGCATAATTGACATGAATTATTGAGTTTCATATCTATATCTTGCATAGAGAGGCTTTTATATATTCGACAGGTTTCTTTCAGTTTCCATCTATACACTCACAAGGCTTTGATTAGCACTAGGTTTTAGTAGGAGACACTTGCGCATATGTATGCGTTTGTGTTCAGCACCACTGTTTAGTACATGTTCATTACAACAGTACCACGTGTTCTGTACCATATTTTCAGTACCACTGCTAAAATAAACTAAAATAAACTCAGCAAAACAGTGAAAGGATGTGAATTCTTTTATGAGAAGGAAAATCAAGGTGAAAGGTAAATAATTTTTAAAAAAATAATACACACGCGTAAAAGCTCCGGAGACTTTTGACGGACTGTCCAAAGGATGGTAAGAATCTGGTAAAATGCATAGATACAAGCTATGATGGAAATCTGGCAAAGTCCATGGGGGAGAAATAGTTGTGTTGAACAGGTTAAGAATAAGAACTGACAAGAGTGGCTCTTTGAAAGCATGAGGTGTGAAGAAATTAGGCGGAGGATTGTAGAATTCTTTTTTCTATTTTTTGAATGAAGAAGGGAACATAAAGAGAGGTAAGCAGTAGCAGAGTATATGTGTGGATGGTGGTGGGAGGGTTAGGAAGCTAATGAAGCGGGAGTAAAAAAGGGGAGAGGGGGAAGTAAAGTATGATACAGCCGCTGTCGGACAAAGGAGTGACGTAGTGAGAAAGAATGTATGTGCGTGTGAGTGTGTGAGTGAGTGTACGTATGTGTGTGTGCGAGAGTGTGCACATCATCTTCTGGACTGTCGGTATGTATGTATATATGTATATATATATATAATATATATATATATATATATGTATGTATGTATGTATGTATTTATGTATGTATGTATGTACGTACGTATATATATATATATATATATATAAGCATGTGTGCGTAAAACAGTATATATACGTAAGACGTTATGTATACGTAAGGTGATATGTGTACGTAAGACGTTATGTGTACGTAAGACGGTATATATGTGTATATGTGTTGCATATGTGTGTACAGCTATGGATTTTAAGCAGCTACTGATCATAATAGCGACCTTAACACTATAATATGTACCTCTCAAATATATCCTCAAATATATATAGTTGCAGCTATGTTGAAAACTACTGAAATGAAGTCTTTGTAAAGAAAGGTAGACTTAAAGAGAAAATGAAGTTTCAAGCCAAGCGTGAACCAGTGTGCAATAGAAGTAACAAAAGAAGAATCGTTTAGGTCATCCGCTTCGAATTCTCATTCGATATGAACGTAAAAATATACCTGCTTAGAAAATAAAAAAAAAAAGTAAAAAGTACTTGCATTAATCAGCGGACATTTTCCTGACAGACAAAAATACCATATGCTGTTTAACAAAACAAAAATAAATAAAAGAATTTGGGAAGATAAAACCGTGACGTTTAACTATTGCTGCATGAATAATACGTGGGCCATATAATAAAAAGTCATCGTTGGGAATCCGGCTTTAGTAAATGACAAACACAACAACTACAGAAAAACGACCACAAAAGAAGTAAAACAAGCACATCAAGAATCTGGATTCCATTGCAACAACGTTAATGGAAAATATCTGTGTAAGGTAACCACATACAGCCCTGAAATAGCTATGGTCAACGAATTGCAACATAAAGACACACAAGTATACATATATACGCAAATACATACACACACACACGCACACACACACACACACACAACACACACACACATACAAACACACGCACACACACACACACACGCATATATATATACTTATATACGACGGGCTGCTTTTAGTTACCGTCTACCAAATCCACTTACAAGGCTTTGGTCGGCCCGAGGCTATGGTAGAAAAAAATTGCCCAAGCTGCCACGCAGTGGGACTGGAACCGGAACCATGTGGTTGGTAAGTAAGCTACTTACCATATAGCACTCTTACGCTTATATTGATATATATATATATATATATACGAGTGAGTAGACAGTGGACATACGAAAGAAAAGCACTTAACCAATTTATTGGGAGTTACATGTATGGAGCAAAGCAGTTTTATTCAAATTCGTTGGTACTCTTGGGTTTCAAAGCGCGATGCTAGTCGTCAGCGATTTTGAATTTCAATTTCAACTTCAAAATGGCTGACGATTAGCATCATGCTTGAAACTCAAGAGTACCAACGAATTTGAATAAAACTGTTTTGATTCATATGTATATGTATATATATATGCTGGCTTATAAGGGCCGGTTCCCGGTTTCCTTACCGGGATGGGACGCCAGTCCGTCATAGGTGAATGAGCTGCAAGATGCAGGAGGAAATAGTGAGAGAAAGTTGTGGCGAATGAGTCAGCAGAAGTTCGCCATTACCTTCTGCCGGAGCTGCGTGGAGCTTAGGTGTTTCGCTCATAAACGCACACATTGTCCGGTCTGAGATTCGAACCCGCGATCCCTCGACCGCAAGTCTGCTGCTCTAAGCACTAGGCCATGTGCCTCCACTATTCTGATATAGAAGTCGGTAAGCAAAACTTGTACTGGTTTGAGTGAAAGCTAACCAGACTAAAATAAAATTAATAAGTTAACACTTGAAACAATAGTAGATTACAATGTATGTACATATAACATTTATTATACGCATGTAAGCCTGGAATGGCTCTATCTGTAACATTTGTTCCTCGTTATCCGTCCTTTCGGTCACTGGACTGCGGCGATGTTTGGACAAACCCTCGGAGGGTTTAGCCAAACAAATCGACTCCTGTACTTAGTTTTCATGACTGACATTTTTTCTATCTGTCTCATCGTTGCTGAACCGCTAGGTCGCTGGGTTGTCAACTACCAAGCATCGGTTGTCGAGCGAGGCAGCGGAGAAGACAGGCAGACAAACAGACAGATAGACAGACAGACAGACAGATACACACACACCACACACACGCACATACAGACATACATATGAATGCAAATATAGATAAATGATGGAAGTGTCATACCTGCAGTTATAGTCGTGCTTCAAAAGTGCTCAACAGTGTCTGCATATAAATTACAATCTGTTCGGTGCTACTGCAAGATGGAAAGGACAGGTGCAAAGAGTAAGCTTGCGATACATCATGAGAGATGTCTGTGTATGCGTGCGTGTGTGCGTTCGTGTGTATGTGTGTATATGTGTGTGTCTATTACAATATGATATACTCCATATCGGAACATTAGATGCAGAATAGTTTACCTTTATTAAATACACACACACGAAATATCTATCTCTCTCTCACACATACATACACAAACACACGCAAGCACACACACACACACACACACACACACACACACACACACACAACACACACATGTATATACATACATGATTCAGTTTTTGCTGTAACTTCTACTATATTGCTTCTAAGTTGCAAAATAATTAAAGGTAATTACATTCATTTAAGTTTTGCATTAATACATACATATCTCAACTCTCATTATATTCTGCACCTAGCTTTAATAACTGTTCCCTTAAATGAGCGTAAGAACGCGAGTTAGAGTAGAAGCGTGTGGATGTGTTTTTAGCAATTCAAGCATCCATGTCTTCTTGTTAACTTGGATAATTTAAATAACGGTTTAACTGGATAATATAATTATAGCAATATTTTTACGAGCGTAATACACGTAGACATATTTATATACATAAACATATGCATGTATATACAGAAACGAATTATATTTATATATATATATATATATCTGTGTGTGTGTGTGTGTGTGTGTGTGTGGTGTGTGTGGTGAGTCTGTGTCGGTGTGTCTGCACGAGTGCGTATGTGTGTGTGCATGTGTGTATACACACACAAATATATGAATATATATATATGTTTACGTATGTGTATATATGTATGGTGTGTGTGTGTGTGTATACTCACAAACGGCCATGCATATATACATGTGTGCATATATATATAAAAATATGTATGTATACATGTATGTATGCACATACACTTACACACACACACATGGGTGTGTATGCGAGTGTTAGAGATTGTCATATTGTAAATGTGCGTACATGAGTGTGCGTGTGTATATATATTATATATACACACACATTCCTAAACACACATATATATACATGCTTACATTACGTATATATATATATATATATATATATATATATATATATATATATATATACACACCCAATTCATATACATATAAATATATAAATATATGATTTATGTCTATCTGTATCTATATGTATATGCATATAAATATATATATGTATGTATGTATATATATAATATATATATATATATATATATAGATATATATATATATATATAGATATGTATCTATGTATTTTCTTTTCTTGCCTTTTTTTAATTGTGTTTCAGTCATTTGACTGCGGCCACCCCTGGAGCTCTACCTTTAGTCGAACAAATCTACCCCAGGACTTATTATTTGTAAGCCTAGTACTTATTCTATTGTTTCTTTTGCCGAACCGCGAAATTACGGGGACGTGAACGCAACAACATCGGTTGTCA
>NC_043002.1:80138037-80143037 GCF_006345805.1 Octopus sinensis | reverse complement strand
TCCTCCTCCTCCTCGTATTCCTCCGTTATCCTCCTCCGCCGCCGCCGCCGCCTTTTCTTTCTTAGTTTTCCGCTTCTAATTCTTCGCAAAATGATTAACTCATTTAAATGACAGTATTTCAACCATGATTGCCGATTCGGAATGGCGAAGTGATATCGGGAACCCGTTCTATGAGTACAATACTTGAGAAACCTTTCCCTACCAACCTGCTCCGAGATCGATCGCCACTGGTTCCATGATACCAATTTCAAAGCGTTTCCATTTAGATTGTGCCAGGAAATTGTTGTATAGATAACTCCTACGTAGGCGTTGGAGTGGCTGAGTGGTAAGTAGCTTGCTTACCAACCACATGGTTCCGCGTTCAGTCACACTGCGTGGCACCTTGGGCAAGTGTCTTCTACTATAGTCTTGGGTCGACCAAAGCCTTGTGAGTGGATTTGGTAGACGGAAACTGAAAGAAGCCCGTTGTATTTATATATATATATATATGTGTGTGTGTGTGTGTGTGTGTGTGTGTAAGTTTGTGTGTCTGTGTTTCTCCCCAAACATCGCTTGACAACTGATGCTGGTGTGTTTACGTCCCCGTAACTTAGCGGTTCTGCAAAAGAGACCGATAGAATAAGTACTAAGCTTAGAAATAATAAGTCCTGGTGTCGATTTGCTCGACTAAAGGCGGTGCTCCAGTATGGCCGCAGTCAAATGACTGAAACAAGTAAAAGAGTAACTATTACACCGTGATGTTTTCTCTTAGCTCGAAATACCGACATGGTATTATTCAAACTTACAGAAAGAAATATTCACAAGGCAGACCTTAGTATTTAAACAAATGTCTGGTAATAAACAGACATAGTAAAAGATAAATAGAACCTTTAAAAAATCAGGTTTGTAGTCGGCTCAGTGGTTAGAGTGTCGGGCTCACAGTCATGAGGTAGAGAGTTCGATTCCCGGACCGGGATGGGCATTGTGTTCTTGAGCAATACACTTTACTTCCCGTTACTCCAGTGCACACAGCTGTAGAAATGAGTTGCGACGTCACTGGTGTCTTCACTTTCCCTTGAATAACACCAGTGGCGCGGAGAGAGGAGACTGTTGTGCATGGACAACTGCTGGTCTTCCATAAACAGCCTTGCTCGGAGTTTGCCTCGGAGGGTAACTTTTTGCCTCGGAGTGTAATCCCATGGTCATTCATGACCGAAGGGGATCATTATCTTTTTAGTCTAGTGAAATATTCTATTCTACCCTACTAAGAGTGTGATTCTTATGGCGTCGAAACTGAATATGGTTAATTAGATTGAAGCCCTGGTCTTTAAGGTGGTCCTATTCTGTTGGCGAAGGGGTCCAGCTGTTTTAAGATGAAGACGCGTATTCTCATTCCTGAAGTATTTGTTTCATTGGTTTCTGATAATTTTTGATAGGGTTATGGTATACAAAACCCTAAAAAAGGAAGTTACTAAGTGGTCGCTTGCCCTGCCTAAAAGTAGCACGCTAATGTTGCTCAAATCACATGGTACTGTCCTAAAAAGACAGGTCGCAGTGAATAATCTTGTCTTAGATTTTTCTATTGTGCGTGATAAGATGGGAAGGTCACGACTGGAACGTTTCTGATATTTGTTTACGTATAAGCTCGATCAGTCCTGCAGCTAAACATAGACATCGCAACAATGATAAAAACAATGTGGTGATACGAAATACATTGGGAGTTTCAATATTGCGATACAACCCAGATAACATTATTGGTTCCTTCAGTCTGAAGTCCTGCATTTGGGCGACGCAAATATGAATGTTTGTAGAAGTCAGAAATTCTAAAAAAGAAATCGTATCTACATCAAAGAAAATGGCTACCACCATAGAATATTCTATCCTGAGTTTTGAGGCAAACTTTACATAATATTCTGTAAATAACGTGACCAATATTGCTTTTACTATTGTTTAGTCCCACATCAACTCTGAAGAAGCAGACCTATATTATTAAGCACATTCCACTCATGGGACAACGTGTTCCTCTTTTTCAATACTGTAGTTTGTGATATGAGGTAGATTTAGTACGTATCTCTTGCCATTTTGCTCGCCACACGTTAAAGCTCAAGACGAAAGCATTTCCCTCAAGAATGTGATGGGAATCTTGAAATTCATTTTATTTCACATATGCAGAAACGACCCTTTATACTACCCATTTTCAATCCCTCCTTGACCAACACACACACATTCACGCCCCATTTTAATGAACCAGAATAATTGAGTTCGAGGTATTGACTGGATGGAATGAAATCCAAGCAGTTAATACATGGGCGATAGCATCACTTAAGGTATGGAGCGGGAATTATAAATTGGTAAAAGAGAGAAATGAAAAGAAAATGGATACCAAGACCAGAAAAAAATGTTGACAGTACACGGAACCTTCCACCCTAAAAGTGACACTGATAGGCTGTACTTGTCCAGAAGAATTGGTGGGAGAGGTTTGATCAGTTGTCAGGGCTGTATCGAAGCAGAGGAAAACAGCCTAGAGTGATATTTAAAAAAGGCCGGCGTCATCAAAACTGAAAATTGTGTAAACAAAGAAAAATTTAAACAAGAAATAAACAAAAGAAAAGAAAAAGCATGGAAGGAAGAGAAAATGTACGGTCTGTTTGCAAGAGATGCGAATACCAAGCCTGATGCAGATGACCGGTGGCTATGGATGAGGGGTAGTGGCCTGCAAATAGAGACAGAAGCACTCATATGCGCAGCTAAGGAACAAGCGTTGAAGACCAATTATATGAAGTGCAGAATAGACAACACTACTGATAACGACAAATGCAGAATGTGTTGTGAGAAGGGTGAAACGGTATGGCACATCGTTAGCGAATGCCCGAGATTGGCAAAACGCGAATACAAAAGACGCCATGATAAGGAGGCAAGAATGATCCATTGGGAACTCTGTGGAAATCTCGACTTACAAAGAGCAGATACGTGATGTGAGCAAACTCCAGCAGGAGTCACCGAAAATGAGAATTGCAAAATCCTGTGGGATACAATGATCCTGTGCGATCACCTGACCAGACATCGGAAACCGGACATTGTTGTGGTGAATAAAAACGAAAGAAAATATATGATAATTGACATCGCGTGCTCAGGTGACAACAGGATCAATGTAAAAGAAGAAGAAAAATAAACAACTATGACGATTTGAAGTAGGAAATACGAATGTTGTGGTCAACAAAAAGCGTAGACGTGATACCAATAGTAATTGGTGCACTTGGAAGTATCAGCACTCAACTACCAACATGGCTGAAAAAGATCGGTGCAAGTGTGAAAGTAGAACACCTACAAAAATCAGCATAGCTTGGAACTGCAGAAAATTCTTCGCATGGTTCTTGAAGCATGACCAGTAAGCAAGTGTCATCTTAGTCTGCTGGCTGTGGACATCTGACACTTTCCATCATACCCAGGAAAATAAGTTGTGAGTTTTCATACAATAATAATAATAATGATAATAATAATATTGTTGTTGTTGTTGTTGTTATTATTTTAAAAGGATTGACGTAACTCTTCGCAAAGGTAAACAGACAAGACGAAGAGCGTGATGCGATTGCAGTAGATATTTTATTGGTTGAACGATATTTCGACAGAAAGCCTCTTTGCCGAGTTCAAAATAGAAGTGACAAAAATACAAAATTATACAAATTCAAATCTAAAGTATCAACGAGAGCAACCAGCGTCCACAAGTTGATGGAATGACGTCATCAGAATTTAAGTTTCAATTTTATAACAGGCGAAAAAAAAAAAAACAGAATAAAAGCGAGAAAAAAAGGAAAGGAAAAAGAATATTCGATCAAACAATTTTGTGTAAATTGATGATATTCTCCTGTCATTTTATTCATTCTTCCAGGGCGTAATCTTAATAACCCGCAAACATATTTCTCCTCATGCATTTTGAGTATTGAAATGGAAGCAGAGTCAGAATATTTTCTGAGAATATGCACTTTCAAGTCTTTTTCAAAATTGCAGCCGTTTGAAACAAAATGCTTGGCAAGTTATGTCGAACTACTGTTATCGTGCCTGACATCATATCTGGGCCAATAAATCTTTTGTCTAATTGCTCTGTTTTTCAACCAACATAAATCAAGTTGCGTTTCGTGCATTCTACCGCGTACACCAAATAGGAACCTCTACATATCATTCCTTTTGTATAAATCATAAAATTTCCGTTAGGATCCTTGATGGAATTCACTTGACTCATATTGTTGCACAATGAATAGGGCTTACCTCTCCTGCGGCTGTTTTTCAAGGCAACAGCATGCAGATACTCCAATGTTAGTTTTCTTTGAGTTAGAAATAGTGGTCAATAGATCTCTTATATATTTATTCCGTCTAATGTCTACAATAGATGGCTGAGGAAATATCTCTTTGAAACCAGGATACTTTCCCGCAACATACTGGTAACTTTCATGCAACACTTTGTAATACCCTCGAAATTTGGTGCCAGCTAATCACTAAAGGAATTCTGTCACATAGTGCACTGTGTTTGCTAAAATTATGCGTGAAGGTTTGAATTTCTTTGCTAATCTTAGCTATCTCATTTGCTATTTCCATTAATCGTGATGCACTGTAACCGCGTTTGTCATAATGGTGTACAGAAGTGTTTGCATGTCTCCAGTAATCCCCTATATCAGTACACATCTGTTTTGTCTTAAAAAATTGAGATTTCGGATTTGACCGAATTATATGATGCGGATGACCGGAGTGGCGGTGGAGGTAAATGTGGGATGACGTGGGCTTGCAAAATAACTCTGTCACTATTCTTCCTCCAGAAAACTTAACTTTTGTATCCACAAATTCAACGCTGATTTTTGAAAGACCACACGTAAATTTTATTTTGAACTTAAAGCCATAGTTTTTAGCATAACAGTCTCAGAAATGCAAGAAGTGAATCAAACTATTCTGCGATCCTTCCCTGAAAAAAAGAACCCCTCATCAATGAACCGAAACCAGAGATTTGGTTCATGACCATGTAGGGATTT